>NC_056751.1:227884135-228184135 GCF_019279795.1 Protopterus annectens | reverse complement strand
ATCATGCCACACAACTGCACACAGTTCGTTAGAATGTTCAGAGAGAAAGCTGTATGCATATTTACACTTAACAACTGTACAAATGCTCAGATAGAGAGTGGTATGCATATTCATAGCCCTCAACTGTTCCAATCTGCCCAGTATGTCCTGATAAATGACCAACATCACCTGCCTTTTGCCCTGTTCCTCTGACAAATTAGTGTGATGATCCAAGAAATGTAGGCAGCTGTTAATGACATATAACTGATAATCAGACTTGTACATAGTCATAGAATGTACATGCAAACATACCTGTCATCCCAGCATCTCACCCAAAGTGTATGACAGCAGTCTCAAAACATGTTGCATTAACACCTGCAGCTTGTCAAGCCTTTATGTAAGACACAGGTCCCATACATACTAATCTACAAACATACCATTGTACAATATAATGCCATTGGGTAGTGTAATAATACATGTAAGGGACAGACCACTGCAGTGAGTACGAATGTTGTGAAAACTACAAGGATATATTAGTTGTTCATTGAACTCTCTCTCACCCCTACCATATATGCAAAAATAACCGATTTACACAACTCATTTGGTATGTCTACATCCCTAACCTTTGTTGGGACATATGTCCTATTGGTTTATAAATATTCACATCTGTTTCTATACTTGTGCCATGTTAAAATACTCCCATATTGGTGGCCTGTTGCCATCAATGAAACCTGCATGTTTTTGTAATGGCCACTGTTTACCCATATATGCATGTGTTCTGCCTGCTCTGCAACTATTTTATATCTGGTGCCCTGTGTAATTGGAATACCTATACATGCTGTTATAACTAATCGTGAATGCTGTTGACTATTACTAACCATTATCTGCCTGAACCATGCTACAACATAACTCGTATGGGAAGGCCGGTCCCAATGGACCCACCTATCCCACTTCAGCTGGTCATGGCACCGGACACCAGTATATCTGGGGCCCAGCCTGGGACCTCCTCATCTGTTGGCCCTGCACCACCTTTGGGTCAAACCACCACAGGGGATAGGGCTCGCCCCCCCCGTAAGTGGGAGCGGACAGGAACATGTGACCCCTGGTACGGTCTGGGCCGTGGTGCGTAGGGAGCTCAACAGGGAGATTTGAGACTGCCTGTGCCAGCTTGAGGGCTGAGTGGCACAACTAGAGGGTGAGCCTACCCCTCCTACACAGCCCCCAGCACAGCCACCTTCTGGGCTGTGAAGGTGCAGTGGTGACTGCCCAAGGGTGGGGACGTCAGTCCCACTGTATCCATTTGTGGGCTCATGGGCTTGCAACTTCCAAACACCCCTCCCCATCCAAGGTGTCCCCCCCACATGCGTCATATACCACCCCTGTACGTGTCTTGTTTGTCTTGTCTGTCATCCTACCCAACCTATCCTCCCTGATCATACCTACTCTCCTTCCCCAACATCCCACTTTCCCCTAAAAATAAAAGAAAAAAAGGGCAATCTGTTCCCACAAAAAAAAAAGCATGCCCCATACATAGCTGTTCATTTCACACACGTGTCCACTGGACACATGTAAATGTTTCTAATTTGCATCACAACATACTATTGTTGTCCTCACCCCTCTCTCAGGGTTGTGAGTGTCAAAATGTACCGCCAAATTTATTGCATATGCACAACAGTTGCTGTAGAAGAGATGGACAGCTATGGACCTTCCCTACACCCTTCCTGCACATCCCTAGCTACCTTGCCTACTGTCTTTCCTTCTTTGTGCCCCTTTTTCACCACTTTCCTATCACCTCTTTTTCTTTTCTTTTCTTTTAAAGAAATTAGCATGGGAGTAAGCGGGATTAAGCACTTTTAAGCAGCAGTGAGGGGGTTTCAGCCTGTTTGTGCGGGGGTAAGCATTGCCTACACAGGTTAAGCAATCAAGAACGTAACTGAATGTAAGGAACTGTGACCAAAAGTAACAACTGCTTACCGTCGCACAAACCTGCACACACCCACTCACAACTGCTTAAAAGTGCCTTAATCAATCCATATGCAACAGCCCTTGTTCTGTCCAGCAACAAAATAAATGGCCTCTGCAAGGCTCAAAACCAGGACCCTACACACCACAGCCAATGTGATTTACCACTAAGCCATGGTAAATACACAGACATCTGATGTTATCACAAACATATCATCCAGCACAGTCATTCAACAGTATAGGAAATGTATTTCATTATGCAGATGTATGTGTGTGTGAGTTTATGTCTATATATATATACATACATAGATATAGATATATATAGAGATATCAAAAACAAACCATGTGACAACAAAGCACTAAAAAGAATGAAAATAATAAAACCAGCTACTCCTGTATTATGTAGTGGTGTTGTCCAATGTAATATAAAGACTCCCTCAGACAGACATGTGTCATTAATACACGCAAACATTTGTACATTGCCCAAATACATTACTTTGAGCATTTTATTTACATTAACAAAAAAGTTCCTGTCCAATCATAATGTGAGAACAGTACTCTTGCAAGGTGCTGTGTGCAACATCATCATCATTAAAAAGTTAAATGGGGTAACCACAGAGGGACTGGTAGTGTCGTGTGTACACTGGGGTCATCTGTATCATGTGTACCTGGAAGCTTTAGGAGTCATGTGCATACCAGGATCGTGTGCCTGAGAGAGGGGAGAGGACAACAGTAGTATGTTGTGATGCAAATTAAAATTAAAAAGGTTACATGTGTCCAGTGGACATGTGTGTGAAATGGACAGCTATGTATGGGGCAAATATTCTGGGAACAGATTAGCCTTTTGTTTCAGTTTTTGTAAGGTGAGAGTGGGATGCTGGGGAAGGAGAGTAGGTATGCTCGTGGAGGATAGGTTGGGTAGGATGACAGACAAGACAGACAAGACAGCATACACGGGTGGTATATGACACATGTGGGGGGAACACCTGGGATGGGGGGGGGGTGTTTGGTAGTCACAAGCTGATGAACCCCCAAATGGAAACAGTGGGATGGAGGTCCCCACCCATGGGCAGCCACCACTGCACCTTCACAGCCCCAAAGGTGGCTGTGCTGGGGGCTGTCTTGGAGGGGCAGGCTCACCCTTTAATTGTGCCACTCTGCCCTCGAGCTCATGTAGCTGGCCTCAAAACTCCTTATTGAGCTCCCTACGCACCATGGCCTGGACCGTATGATGGCTGACAAGTTCCTGTCTGGACCTGCTCCTGGGGGGACAAGACTTATCCTCAGTGGCAGTTCCACTCGAAGGTGGTGCAGAGCCAACCGAGGTGGAGGTCGAAGGCTGGGCCCCAGACGTGCTGGTGCCTGGTGCCATGGCCAGCTGAAGTGGGACAGGTGGTTCTGCCGGGACCTGCAATCCCATACAGCCTATGGTGTTGTAGTTCTAACACAGATAAGGCTTAGTAATAGTCAACAGCAGTCAGGATTACTTATAACTGCATGCATAGATATTAGCATTAACCCAAGACAACAGATGTCATACATTTGCAGAGGGAGCACAACACATGCATATATACTGCATTACATCTGTACAAAGCGTAGATGACTTGTGACTGCAGCTATGAACAGTAACCCATTATTGGCATGTCACTGTAATAACCTCAGACAGTGACTGTCATACCACTGTTTCATGTGACGTATGTCCAATCAGGGATGCAATGTCAGTAACTCGCATCACTGTCACCATGTATTGACTGCAATCCTCACACTATACTTCTGCTGTTCACATATGTGTGTTCTGTGAGTACCACAAGAAACAAATGGTTCCACACACTGACCAGTCCACAGATGACTCTACAGATGGGGGTTTCCTCACAAATAGAGCACTGTGTTGTCAATTATTAAAACATGCAGACTAGCCATTGCCACACACAACCTGTTAAACTGGCAGTAGTCTGAATGAAGCATAGCTACACTTATATGCTGTAGTCATGTCTGGCACATCACCCTCCTGTCTTTAGGCTATTTTCCACAGTGTATGTTGTTTGAGGAATATCCAGATTTCATCTGTGATGCTGTTTACCAAACACCAGATCCAGGTTCCACTCACAGCGACTGTCATGGGCAAACACCAACATGATGTTCCTAGATATTGTACTGTGTTTCCATGCAATTGGCTAAGGGAATGTCACATCAGCTGTTCCACATGCAATCAGATAGAGGAGGACTGCAATAGGTGCAGAGGCCATCACCTGATCATGACCATCACTTTCAAAGCATAAGCTGCTGCTGAGCAGGTGTACATCTCCACATCCACAAGAGAGTGTGTGGAAGGGACAAGACAGAGGCAAAGTACATCAGAGAGGGGCTGGGAGACTAAAACCTAAGCATCTTCTGTCACACACCTACCAGTACAGGGGTTCAAATCCCTGACTGACTAGCCATTACTATTACAAGTACATGCAGTTACTCCATGTGTCACATAGCTGGCATATTGGTGTGCTGTAAGAACATATATGTGTGCTGGTGAGCGACATCTGCAACAGAGATATAGTCGACATATGTTAGGTGTAGCACACATGGCTGTCCACATGAACAGATGTCATTGTCAACACAGCCTCACTCTCTAAGGGACTCAGACACATTGGCACACTTTGACAGGCTCACAAATATACTTCCTAACTACTTAGTTTGCCACACTACAGTAATTCACAGGTATTACATGCACCACAGGGGTTATCCTGAGTTTCTATGGGCTAGGGCATGTGAACGTGTCTGACATCAGTCAGTATGTCAATGGGGGTTATGCTGGGTGTGACTGTGGTTGGGAACATCATACCCCACATGCAGATACAAGGTGTCAGTACTGACATGCATGTGTGCATTACTTCATGGGTGTGTAGTGGTTGGCTGTGCAAGATGCCTGTAGGTGAGGGGTAATCCTTGGCATCAGGCCACCTGACAATGGTCTGCAGTGTGGTTAAGGGGTGTAGTGTCTGCAATGTCCCACACAGATGGGTATTGCATTAACCATCCTGTCATCCTGGTTACTATTGTGTGTGGCCATTGCTTTGCAATGCATGCCATGTCTGCATTTGATAGTCCTTGACATGGACATCACCTGGGATGTGCACGTCCCACATTAATGTACAGTGACATGTTTAAGTGTACCTGGTTTGCCTGGTACATGTTATGTACACAGATTGTTATAATCAGATGTGCCAATCCTGGCCTGGTGTGGCAGGACCTGCTTAGAGACAGCAGGTTTACCCTGCACCTGCATTGATAGCATGATACAGGTATTCCCTGGTGCCAGTGGCATCTGTCCATACAGGGCATGTGTGTAAGGCATTGTATGTCCTTTGTGGCTTACATCTGATGGTGCCACATATGTTGCAGGTGTCCAGTGGGGAACATAGTGAAGGCGCATTGTCATCAATTATGTGCCTATTGCATTAGTGGACAGGGTGCCATGCCCTCTGCAGCCCACTGCAATCACACCATGCTTACTATCTGTCAACAATGTGCAGGGTACTAGCAACATAGCGGGATTTTTCTAGGCAAGTGTGTTTATGTATGACACATGGGTTCAGACCATATTCTGGGTAATAGTAGGGTTGCTTACTTTATTTACCAGGCCTTTTGCCAGATGTAGGGTTATGGCTTGCCAACCCAGTCTCCTGGCTGATTGAAATCTGGAATCCTCATGAGATGGACATTGTGGCATATAATATGGCCACCATATAGGAAAACTACAAAACCCGCTCCTCAACATGTCCAGTGGTTAGACACTCACAGTCACCTCCACACAGGATATGACTGACAAACACACACAAACACCTGCCATGTCTTGGAATAGAACTCCAACCTAACTAATTTATCACACTACAGCATTACGCAGTTATAGCATGCGCAATGGAGATTACTGAGCTACCCTAACCCCAAAGGTGTATTTCACAAGGAATGACATCAGCAGGTTTACCAAAGTAGGCCATTTCAAAATTCCTGCAAGTGAGTAGCCTAAAATGCATTGCTCATAAAACAGACAGTGACACACACACACAAACATCCACAACTGACATGTGTGGATATAGAACCCATGACCAAGATCTATATCATACTACTTCATGGAGATGTTATAGGATGCACCACGGGGATTTCTAGGGAACTTGCTCCCCAAAGGTGTATTTGTCAAGGAATGAGATCAGCAGGATTACCAAAGTAGGACATTGTAAATGTCCTGCGAGTGAGTAGGCTATAATAAATTGCTCCCTACACAAACATTGAAACACACACAAAACATACATAACTGCCATGGTTGTGGATGAAACTCTACCACAGTTCTAAATCACACTCCAGCAGTATGCAGTTACCTGATGCTCTACAGAGATTACTGGGTTACAGCATTCCCAGAGGTGTATTTCTAGGTGGGTGACATCAGCAGCCTTGCCAAAGTTGAGTATATGAATTGTAAGGAGTGTGAGTACTCTAAAAAGCATTGTTCCCTTCTCAGGCAGACAGACATACACAGTTGGCAAGTCTGGGATTAGAACACCTACCAAACTAGTGCATCACACAGTTACAGGACACGCTGCGGAAATTACTGGGTTACAGCACTCCCAGAGATGTATTTCTAGGTGGGTGACATCAGCAGGATTGCTAAAGTAGGGCCAATGAATCATAATGAGTGTGACTAGCCAAACATGCAGCACTCTCTACACAGGCATAGGAACAGACACCAAAGAATCCACAACTCTCATGTGTGAGACTAGAACCCATACCAGAGTCCTATATCACACTACAACATCACACTGTTATAGCATGCACCACAGAGATTGCTGGAGTACTTTTTTTCCCCAAAGGTGTACTCGCCAGTGATTGACATCAACAGGATTGCCAATGTAGGGCATTTGAATTGTATTAAGTGTGACTAACCTAATTTCCACAATTAGTCTGTATGCATTAATCGCTGTCCTGACCGGACAAAAATACCCCACCTTTGCATGTCATGAACCCAGGACACTGTACATTATTGTCACAGTAACTAACCACTAAGCCATCACAACAGTACATGAGACTGAGGTTTCACCACAGTAATCTCAGTATAGGTTAATCAAAGTGAACATGTGAAAGGAATATATATACAATTGTCCATAAAAGACCTCCCCAAAGCCAGCTTCATGCTACACAAGGCAGAAGTGACAATGTTTGTTTCACCCATGGAG
Source organism: Protopterus annectens (assembly GCF_019279795.1). NCBI lineage: Eukaryota > Metazoa > Chordata > Ceratodontiformes > Protopteridae > Protopterus > Protopterus annectens. The sequence goes on along the minus strand of NC_056751.1, from coordinate 228,176,972 downwards.
ACAGGAGCTGACAGTTCTACAGATGAATCTGTACTAAGGTACTGTATGAGCACATCCACTTGTGCATGATTCCTGACATCCCACATGGAACCACAATGCTCACCTCCCAAATAAGCAAGCCAGTCTGGTGGTCTCTTGCCATTAACAGAGTATACAACAGAAGGTAGACACTGTTGAAGCAAAAAGGATACTCCAAGGATGCAAACAACTCCCTTACCAGCCAAAGTAAGATGTTGAGATCCCCCATTGAATCCTCCAAAGCTGGTTATGTAACTAAAATCACCACAGATTCCACAGACAACCACACACCATCCTATAGTTATGTCCTGAATCTAACATGCAATGCTGAGACATGCTCTGAGCTACGACAGAATGGCATTACATAGATTGCTCCCCACGGACTGTGCCAATATCCTGGCAGATTGATTTAGTGTCACAGTCACCCCCTCTCACTCCCATAAGGGCCAATGGCAATATGAACAGAGTTCCATTTTCCAGTAATCATGGCCACACAGGCAGAAACCCCACTATCCACAGCTAAGAATACATCATCCATGGGACCAGACTGCCATGTGTAATCATAACCTCGCATCAGGCCTGGTGCCGACTGAGTGGTGCACAGCTGCAGTTATCCCACTCTACAAGGGGAGATCCACTTTGGATCCCTGGAACTACTGTCACATTAGTGTGACGAGCCTGATCTGCATGGCCATGGAATGCATTATCAGGGAAGTTTGGAACACTAGACATTGGCAACCCTCACACACTGTACTCCACACAGATTGGGCTCATGGAGGGTCAGTCTTGCCTCTTGAAATGGATTGTCTGCTTTGACTCAGTCTGCATAGCTGTTGATGAGGGTAAGGCAGTCCACAACACCTATGTGGACCTCGCCAAGCCCTTCAATACCATACACCAGTCTGGAAACATAGATTAACACACTAATCCGGCCGTACATCCCTATGCCACTCGATGGTTTGCCACATGGCTTACTGACAGAACCCAAACTGTAGGTGTAACTATCTCCAAATCCATCCCCAGACAAGTGGCAGGTGGAGTACCTCAGGGTTCAGTCCTGGGACCACTTTGTTTGAATTATACATCTCTGTAGTACAGGCCAACAGTACGGGACTCTAGCTAACAAAAGTAACAGATGACTGCAAAATGGGAGTTATTATGAGCCTGTCTGTACTGCATGATATGTTACAGATACCAGCCTTACATTATACTGGTGGGATGGGGTACTGTTAACATCTTGTGGCCTTGTTGTGTAAGGTCCTGGTTATGGGATCAGCAATAGTTGGTAGTGTATTGCAGGTCAGACATGTTTTTCTGTGGGGGGGGGGGATACATATTCGTGCATGACATATGTTGTTTGTGCCTGTTAACCTCATTCATGGTACATGTGGACATATATGTTTCTGCTATGTTCCCACCTTATATACAGATGTATGCCCGTATATACCTATATAGATATAAATATCTTCTTACACATATGTGGATATATATATATATATATATATATATATATATATATATATATATATATATATATATATATATCCATATCTGTATCTATCTATATATCTCTCCATCTCTCTCTCTCTTGCTCTCTCTCTCTCTCTCTCTCTCTCTCTCTCTCTCTCTATATATATATATATATATATATTTATATGGTTTCACTTCTAACCATCAAAATTTCAAAACATCGAAGTTCAGATCATCGAGACCAGAACATCGAATTTTGAAATATCAAAGGTTTGAAGGGGAAGAAAAAGGTAAGTGTAGGTGGGAGAATGTTTGTGTTTTTGCAGGGCACCAAGGTACCCTGCATACTGTGTGTGTCTATGTGCCACCTGTGTGATGGCAGTACAGATAGGGTACAGAAAATCTCCCATTTAGCACTTCTGCATATAGCGCTAAACACGAGATTTCCCTTTACTCCACTGTAGTGTGGTCTCGGAGTTGGAATATTAAACTAGGGGGGTGCGGGGGGTGCAGGGGGATGAAGCCCCCCTGCATACAATTGTTTAAATGTATTTTTCTTTTTTTTTTTTGGGTTACACTTGTAATCTTCGATGTTTCAAAATTCAGTGTTCTGGTCTTGATGATCTGAACTTTGATGTTTTGAAATTTCGATGGTTAGAAGTGGAACTAAATATATATATATATATATATATATATATATATATATATATATATATATATATATATATACATTTGTATCTGCGTAGACATTATCTGCATGTTAGACTACATACTCTGTACTGCTGAATGACTGGGTCGGATGATATGTTTGTGAATACAGCAGGGTTATGCATATCAGAGGTGGTGCAGCGGGAAATCACTTTGGCTATGGTGTGCATGGTCCTGGGTTCAAACCTAGCAGAGGCTGTTTATTTCATTGCTAGGCAGAACAAGGGCTGATGGATACAGAGTGATTAAGGCACTGTAAAGTAGTTGTAAGCAAGTTGGCAGGCATGGTATGTCTATTGTGAGTCGCATGTGAAGGCACCATAGGTGGTGCAGGTGTCCATTGGGGAATATGGTGGAGGTGCACTGTGTGCATGTGCATGCATATTGGACAGATGGCCAGGGTGACATGCCCTCTGTAGCCCACTGCTATCACTGCATAGTTACTCTCAGTGGCCAATATGCAGTGTACTACCCACATATTGGCTGTTGCCTAGGCATGTGTGTGCATATGACACATGGGTTGAGTGTGTGCTCTGGGTAATAGTGGGGTTGCTAACTGTGATTGGCTGGCCTTGATGTCACATGTATGGGTATGGCTTTGCATCCCAGCCTTACAGCTAATGTACATCTGTTATCCCTGTATGGCTGACATTGTGATATAGAGTACGGCCAATGTAAAATATATGCAAAACCCCCTCCACATTGCCCACAGGTGTCACACACTTACAACCACCACTACAGAGGATACAAGTCACACACACACACACACTCACTCACCCACCTGTCATATCTGGTGTTTGAACCTCTACCTAACTAGTTTATTACACTACAGCAGTACGCAGTTATAGTACATGCCACAGATATTACTGAAGTACCTCTTCCCCAAAGGTGTATGTCACAATGAAGGACATCAGCAGGATTACCAAAGAAGGGCATTTCAAGTGTACTGCGACTTTTACATCTTTTAACCGTGTGTACCCACTGCTTACTGTCACAAAAACACATTTACACCCACTTAAAAGTGCCTTATTCAGTCCTAAATGATATTATTAATAACCCTTGTAGGTTTTGAACCCTGGACCATGCACATCATAGTCATTGGACTTACCACTAAGCCATCTAGGTTATATAACCACTTAATTAGTTTTTAGAATACACATTTTACTACAGGTATTCCACAGTACTGAAAACAAATGGGACAGTCACTTTGTGTACATATGTACAGTACCCCTGAATGTACTTTACTCTGTGAAACAACATAGACAAGTCTACATATGTACAACTGTTATAAATAAATGCTAAATACATATATATACACTTATGTGATGTGTACACACACACACACACATATACACAAACAAGGCACATCATATGCAGGTAAGACATAGGTAGGCCTGAGAGGTATAGTTGTAGCACAACAAGCCCTGAACTGGAGTATGCCCATCTGTGGAATGGACAACTACTATCACTATACAGGGTTACAGTGGTCATGCTCATACACATAGAATCACAGCACTTATTTGGATGCATTGACTCCAATTACACAAGGTGACAGTGGGCATGCTCATACACTTCGTAGCACAGGGCTGTTTGGGATGCACTCTGACTCCAACTACACAAGGTTATACTGGGCATGCTCATACACTTAGAAACAAAAGGCTTGTTTGGATGCACTGACTCAAATTACAAAAGGTGGCAGTGGGTACGCTCATACACTTAGTAGCACAGGGCTGTTTGGGATGATTCAAACCACAGAAGGCCACAGTGGGCATGCTCATACACTTAGACGTACAGAACACATTGTAATGGACTCCTATTGTAAAGACACAGGTTTACAGCTATGTACATCTTAACTGTCAGTATATAAACACATCATACAGGTTTACTAACAGATACCTCTATGTGGCCCATAAATTATATATCTGCATCTGTGCTGTGTGATACACATGCATACATGTACATGAAGTACTGCCATATATATATATATATATATATATGTGAAGTATACACAGTCATGCATGTGTGGAAGTGACAGACAATTGGTTAACTGGGATACACAGGTGGATGCAAAGTACAGAATGTGTCACACACATTGCTGCCCTGAAAGGCATACATTGATATCAGCTTGTGGACAGTGGCATAATACTTGGAACAGTGGCATGTGCAAGCATAATATGTGAGCCCCATTGTCTAATGGTATTGAGGTGCAGGTGTCAAGGTGACCTCACCCGGCTATGTTCGTAGTTGTCATTATTAGCAGGACCGCTCCACTAAGTATATCTGACATTGGTCATCTACACACCATCTGCTGCTGTCTGTCACCTTAGATATAGCATTTGATACCAAGCACAATACTGCCACTCGCAGTGATGTCATGGTACGAGTGGCAACTGCTTGACCAAAACAATGAGTCAATGTACTGCTGTAATTATGAGGTTGTCCAGTGTCTGTCATTCTGGGATGACATGACTGAAAGAAGACAAGCCTTTGTCACAGATCACATGCATCCATGATTCAAGTGAGTGTGGATAATATCTTGGTCGCATTTACCCATATAGTGCCATTCCAAGGCAAATGCCCTACATACAGAAGTTACACCCTGACACCTACAAGACAGTTGCATCGGATGCTTATGCTAAACAGTGCTAGATGTGTGGCTTTCATAATCCATTTGCTCAATGTAGAACCTTTAATGGGGAATACTGGCATCTGTGCAGTGAGGAACACCTGGCTGAAGGCTCTGTAGTGCACAATAGCACTACTACCATATAACTCAGATTCATACATGTGGGCCAGAACACTGGTATGGACCACTCCAGGTGGTGGTGTCCACATATTCATAAAGGCTACTCACAGGTAAAGACCACTACTCCAACATAATTCATCACGGATGAATCAGGTACAGGTGAGAGTGGCAAAAGCTGCATTCTAGGTTGTATCCTCATGTACATCCACCACCATGTCCTCGGACTACCAACACACATCCATAAATGTGGCATGAAATATTATGGTACAACACTAAATAACCTTTGACTGGTGGACTGTACCTAGCCCTACATCAACTGTGCAAAGTACCCATGTACTGACACAGTTGCATAATGTGTTGTGCAATGCAATAATGCCACTGTTTGTAACCAGGTCAGTTGTACACATACCAGGGTCCCTCGGATGTTGTCAGCAGTAACACAGTTGACTGTTGCTGTACACCAGTAAACAACACACTCATGGTTGGATATGACCTAGATGTATCTGCCCTGGATATGTACATCCCACACTCATACAACATGCATGAAAATACCATAGCTATTGTTGTCCTTTGTACATACAGGTGGCTTCATTCATTACACACATGCACATAGAAGATAGGTCCATGGCTGCTGAATGCTAACAGTACATAAGGTTTGATATCTATGTTGACAGAGGTAATAGTCCCTCTCTACTGGTTACCCATGACACCTATCATATCATACAACAATCCATGTGGCATGTATGTCATTAGACATGTCCACCAAATGCAATGCCTATAAACATACCCAAATAACAGGATCGTAGGACCTACACACATGGCCTGTATTGACAGACTCAGGGAAATACAGCTATGCTCTGTATGTTCCTGAGTAGTTACAGGTGATATGTCCATGACATGTACAACCATGCATGACCCACAACTCCTACATATACCCCCATGTCAACAATTGCAAGCCATATATGCTGTGTGCTGTCTGGACATTAACCTTATTACCACAATAGCCAGAATGTGCTGGGGTGAGATGTTTATAAGCCACAGACCTTGCACATGCTTGAACAAGTGTAATGCCTAGATCAAACAGAGCACATTGCTAGCACTCTTCCAGTAATCACGAGGTGTGTGTGGCAAATATGGTGTGTGTGTTGCAAGTATGGTGTGCTCACTTTTGACCATTACAGTGCCCTGGCTTCACAGTGGAACTGTCAACTAACAGTTTGTGGGATCATGACATGGAATATTGCTGTGTGTGTCTTGCTTATATGTGCTTTTGGCATAAATGTACACTTAGCTACTCAGTGAAGGTAGTTGTGTGTCCTACCAGTACATGAATACAACATCCATTATGGTGTAATGTTCAGCTAGGTTTCACACATGGTGTGGGGAAAGTGTGCAATGTATCCTCTTGACCTGCTAGTCCACTTACTGATGGAGACTGCATATGTGTACATGTATTGATGTGTGTTCAGATTTCATGTGTGTGCAGTGTCTGATGTTTGAAGGTGACCGTTGTCTTAGTACATCATGCAGTTTCAATGCAGCCTCAACATTGCCAAGTGCATATGGTGATATGCTCAAAGTACAGTAAGCTGTACTTTATTTATGGACAGATGTTTGGACATAACTACTAAGTGGTGGGACTACTTTGCAGATGAATAAATACTGAGGTCAGCTCACAGGTGTGTTACAACCATTCCTACAATAACCTGTGTAACTGCTAAGCTATGGTTTTGTTAATTGAAGGGGAAGACACACAATGTAGAATGCAGTAAGGGTGACACTGAAGGCATACTTCTTGACACCTGCAACAGTAACACCTCCCCTGTGCATATATTGTGCATATATCAGCACAGTTGGCAAAGGAAAGAGTTAGTACACTTTGTAGTATGTGCGATAGTGCTGTAACTCTGTAATCCCTATCATGAGATAGGCAGGTGTTTGATTCACAGTACTGGCACGTATGGGTGTGTGCATGTCCATATATGTCACGTATGGTGGGGAATACATCCCAAATGTTTTTCACTCTCCTGTAGACTGTTGTAGACATCTGTACAGAGTGAAGTGTAGAAAGCAAGACATAGGCAGGGGTTTGAATCTCACACGTCAAGTGTCTGTATGTGTGTGTGACATAGGTGTATATCTTTGTGAATGCCACAGTGTGTGTGTGTGTGTGTGTGTGTGTGTGTGTGTGTGTGTGTGTGTGTGTGTGTGTGTGTGTGTGTGTGTGTGTGTGTGTGTATGTATGGCTGTCTGGTCCCTGGAGTGAGGCTGTACTTTGCCATAGTCAAATGATAAGACCCCCCCCTCCCCATCCACTCAATGCAATCTAGTATCCCTGTTGATGTCATCAATCTCAGAAGGGCATTCTAACCACCTGTAAATGTTTAAGCCCTGGGGTGAGGCTTGTTGTTCCATAGCCTACTGATGAAACCCCCTCCCTATATATACTCATCGCAATCTAGTATCCCTGTTGATGTCCTCGATCTTAGGCCATTCTGACTACCTGTACATGTGTAATCTCTGTGGCGTGTCTTGTAATTTGCACATAGGCAGGGGTTCTCATCCCAACACTGGCAACTGTGTGTGTTTCAGAGTGTGTGCTACTGTGTCTGTGAATCCCTGTGTGTGTGGGTGTGTTACTGTTTCTGTGAATCCTTTAGTGTGTGGGTGTGTATGTGTGTTTGCATCCTGTCATGAGAGTGGGTATTACTGCATCTCAACGAGAAACCACATTTTCCACTGGTCTTTACCCTTGCCATCTGCTAAACCACTCTTTTACCTCCTCCCTGCTCCAGGTAACTATACCTGTGATGTCACCCACTATATGAAAACACTGACATCCCCCAGTACATAGAATTACACCTGAAAGAGGAAGGCAGAACATCAAGATCAACATGCAGTTACTGTTATTACACATGATACATACCGTCAAAAGTACAAAATGCATTCTAAAACTGTAGTACATGGTATGTCTGCTGCCTGTCAACACTACTCAACAATGGTAATCTACAATTGTCTTCCTAGTATATTCACCCTGTGCATCAGACCATATGAACATGTCCCTGCACAGATGGTGTGGATGACAGGGATGTGGCACAGGCATCATCATATGCACAGGGAGATAATGTTTGCCAGAGGCCTAGGCTGCACCATTGGATGACATCATGTGTTTGGATTAGGGCCTTTTATCTCATTGGGTGTGTGTGGATGTTATGTGTGTGTGAGTTGAGGTGCCCTACATTTGATTCTGGTGCGTGTGTGTGTGTGTGTGTGTGTGTGTGTGTGTGTGTGTGTGTGTGTGTGTGTGTGTGTGTATGCACACAAGTTTGGCATGTGGCTGACCTACACAGGGGTATTATTGACAGCTGCAGACAGTACAGGGCAGGTTTTACAGTTTACGGTGTCTGGCCACAGCCACGTGACCTGCTCCTGCCAGGGGTTGAATGGCCCCTACCAGGCAGAAGTCCAAATTGGGTTCTGTCTGATGGCACATGTTCACTGGAACCGTGTCCCTGTTGGAACTGTCCAGGACCACGTGCACGTGGCCTGCTGTGTCCTGGTGTGGACAGCACAGCACCAGCTGCACTGCTGCTACTGCCACTATGGGAGTGGGCATGTGAAATAGCATGTTCTCGTAGACCTTCAACAGGTGATGTAGCTGGCCTACATCCACATGCCTGACGCCTCACTCCCACCAGATGTTCTAGCACAGACATTCCACACTCGAGGATTGACATGCCACGGTCAAGGATTTCCACCATGCCATCAAATTGTCTATCCAAAACATCTGCAAGATGATGGTGAGCATTTGCAATTGCCTGGATGTTGTCAGTTAAAGAATGGACAGCAGCCCTCTGAAGCCTCAGACCTTCTCTGTTGTTCAATTCAACATGTGCCTGTGCCTCCATTACGGCCTGAAACTTGCATCTGGTGGCACCAGCTGATGTGCTATGTCTTGCAGGGGCATGTTGGCCAGAAGACCTCCTATGAGCAGCCCTGGGCACATGCCTGTGTGGGACATCACCAGTCAGTTGGCTGGGATCATGGTGTGCAGGCACACCTTCCATAGTCTCCATACATTCCTGTTCCATGTTACTACCCGCCAACTGTCCTTCCACTATGGCCACTGGTGATGGGGTATGTGTAGGCATGAGAACTGTGTGTGGGGATGAGGGGGATACAGGTGGAATGGCAACCAATGGCACAGATTCAGCCCCTGACAACCCTGCCTGTGCCTCAATCATACTTTCATCATCACTGCTAAAGTCTGTGGGGACACTAACATCAGGTGGACCGCTACATCAACACCTGTGAGAGGCAGACAAGTAATGTACATTACAAGTTATACATCACAGTCAGACACACAGAGACAGACACACAGAGACAGACAGACAGACAGATACAGACAGACACACAGAGACAGACAGACACAAACAGACAGCTACAGACAGACAGACACAGACAGACACATGATATGGCACCCAACGGCATGCAACATGCATGTGATATGGCAGAGGCATTCAGCTTAGACAATTATAGTGGTAGTTATACATCCCTGAGTTGCACACAACAGCATGCTTGTGTTATAGCAGAAGGCATGCACCTTACACAATGATAGCAGTAGTTAGCATACATCCCTGTGTTGCACCATTTGTTTTAGTAGGTTATGCCCCAAACCTGCAACACAATGCATGCACTATGCACCGTTGCACTGCACTGCCATGTTTTGTGCAACATACCCCACATTTTAACAGACCATCGTTGACCTGTTTACATCTGCCACTGATGCTTTGTGTTGGCCACTGCCCCTATGTGTGAGGAGGACATTAGCAGAAGGGTATGTTGAGTGAATACTATGTTTGCCTGAGTCCTAGCTTGCATATCTCCCAAACAGCAGTGCATGTATGTTCAACATTATTCTGCTTACCCCTGAGCTGAGTATACAATGTGCATGTGTCTGTACACACATGTTTCACATGGCTGTCCTTACTTTGCAATGGTGCCACAGACCAGCACAGGTTAACAGTACACCAGCCTGATGTGTGGCATATGACCTTGCCAATCACATGTAGTATGACATGTCTTCTGCTGAAGTGTTGAATGACATGCATACATGTTTAACACAATGGTGTCCTTTCAAATATACAGTGAGGTAATGGTGTCCCAATGCAGAGATGTGTTATACTAACATGGACCTTCAGCTGATGCAATGCTGTCAGTCTGCCCTACAGATATACAGTGACATATTGCACATTGAGCTGATGTGCATAGCCATTGCAGGGCATCATGTGGCTTCACTATTGCTATACAGTGTGAGTTACAGACACAATTTATAGCCATGACTGTGTTCAGATACAATACATATGTAATGTGGAATGTGACCCACATCACTGAGGTGTATACACACTAAACCCTAATGTGGAATGTGTGACACAAGTCACTGAAAGGTATACTGATGACACCCCTGCACATCTGCAACCATATTGCTGATGCCTGGGAACTATGCCCAGACATGGCTAACTTAGCAGTACTCCATGTCCCACATGCCATCTGTGTACCTCACACACATGAGGAGCAACCATGACAGTGATGTCTGACACCAGCAAGGTGAATGTACTGTATTTGTGGCCTGATGTGGTTGTATGTGTATGTTGTGCAACACATGTATGTCTTTGGATACTGTATAGGTGAAAGCTTTCATGCCGTGACACACTCATGATGTTCAAGACATGTTATGTGGTAGTTTGATGTCATGCCTACACAAACTGTGCACAGGCTTGTATGATGTTTAGTGTGTCACATCTGCAATATCACCATTACACAAAGGCCATAGTTGTATTGTGTCGAGCCAATGTACAACAGGGTGTACACACATGTACATCCCTTCTACTATGTGTGTTGCTTCATGTCTCTGGCCATCCTCCATGGCCATGTGTAAACATGTTTTGTCCAATGGTTGTGATGGGCATCTATGTCATATGTCAGTGTTGTCCCATATGACATATACCCATAGATGTCTTATGCTCCACTGATGACAGAGTTATGCAGACAAAGGGTGGTATGTTTGGGATGCGAGATATCATGTTTTGCAGAATAGTTAACCAGTGTTGCAATGTAGCCCACTACATGTCATGGACATGTCAGATAGCACATGACATTGTGTGACATTCATAGCAAGGGTATAATCCACAAGAGTGAATCCTGTGGGCTGGTCATACTCCAGCTCCAAAACATTTAGCGTGTGTGTGCACACATATGCTCTCTGTATAGTACTGTTTGTATTTCCCACATGTGTAATGCTGATCTGTAGTACATGTCCCTACAGTGAACCACACCTCCACCATTGTATTTACAACTGTCCACACATCCGGCAATAACAGTTTGTAAGGTTTAGTGTAGGTGTTTCATATACTCTTCAATTATTTCACATGGGTAACCACTGTGATGCATTGCAGGTCTGACCTGTATATATTAACAGGACCACCATACATTATGTGTACGTGTGTTAAATGGCCACATGGCAGATATCATGCAATTAATGTGATCTGTGCATTATCATGCATGGTAAATAATAACAATCTCACCAGCAACAGGCTGCTCTCGCTGCAAAATGCCTGAGGTACCTAAATAGGAGTATCACAGCAGTAAGATCATTATCCACACCTGTGTGATAGCTACAGGGTGCAATGTGCATGTTAGCACATAAGCAAGTACAATAGACTATACTATGGAGTATGCACCTCTGTGCATACATAGAGTAGCAAACTATAGTATGTGGCATGTGTGCATACATGCCTTGCATATGATGTTATGTTAAATATTGTACAGTAACATGTAACTATATTAAATATAGTTGTGTTATATGTACAGAAGTGAGTTACCAGGCAACTCCTGGCACAGTGGTTGTGAGATGCCAACCTCCACAATATCAGTTAAAGCTTGTGGATGGAGTTCTGCAGGTGTCCCCAGGTTGGCCAGTAGCTCCTCAGTACATGTGAGTGGGTGCTGGGTGAGTGCCCCCCCACCTGTTGCAGCTTGTTCCCTGGTGATTGCATTTGCATGCTGTTTCACCCATCAAATGAGGTCAGTGGAGTGTCGGTGCACTTGCTGATAGGTGCGATTGTATCCACCAACATCATTTACCCTCCTGTGAAGTTCCTCCCACTGGGCATCCCGGTGCTGTGCATCCTGTGGCACATGGCTTAAGAGTGTTTCATGATTGTCAAGGCGGTATGGAATGAGGACCTCATCCTCCATGCACGTGTATGGTGGCAGCCTGGCATGCGGCATACCTGGAAGACATAATGATGGAGACAGGTCACAGTAACTCACAGAGAAGTACAGAAGTACAGCTGCACATATATGTGTATCATATTTATTATGATTACAAATATATCTTTGCAAATCTGCATGACACTAACACCACTGACATGTTTAACTAACACACATTTGACACGTAATGGTGATTTGATGTTATCACCATATATGTGTGTCAGGTGTTGACATTGCTCATACTCCATGTGGATGTTGTCTTGATGTGGGCATGTCTGTTTGCCTGTACTGGTGCCTTTACCTATCAGCATGTGGCTGGATGTGTTCACATTAATGCAAGAGACATTAATGCTGTGTATATGTCACATGTATAGTGATACACAGCCTTAAGAGACATGACGTGTGACCCTGCAGACTTGCTCATGGAAAGGTTTACATTTATGTGTTTTGCCACATACATTTACATGGCAAGGTACAGCAGTATAGCATCCTGCCATGTATTACCTGTGTTGCACATGTGAAACACATGGGACAACGGTTAGCTTGATGGTATTTGCAGGGTTGGATGTCAACTATAGCATGTATGGTCATAGTGAACTAGTAGACTATATGCCCTGGGCCATTTATGAGCCTATGCTGAAAGGTTACCTAGCTGTAGCCAACAGAAAGGTAACTTTCAGTGGCCAGTTCAAGCAGTGCCACAGAACTGATCCACAGGGTTACTGATATATTTGCCATGCGGTCATCATACCATGTCTCAAAGAGGGGCAATGTGCAGCTTTGCTGGACAGGGATGCATAGTATGGCAGGGGTATGTAAAGTATATGGGACAGGGATCTGTCAGGCATGTTATGATCCTTGTACTAGAAAGGTGGATGTCCATGAAATATGTCTTTATTTGAAATCAGGATGTGTAAGTGTAGCATGTCCAACATCTCTGGGTTGCACATGGCTGTATTCAGGGTAGGCATCATGCTACATAGTGGAGCTAGGGTTTGGGAAGGCTGATGTAGGCCATCCGAACATGGCCAATAACCCTTAAAGGAAATATGTGATGTATTATGGGTCATTTGAGTGTTGAGTATGGCTGAACAATGATCTCTATATTCATGGATGGCACCCTGTCATGACTAGGGGTGCCACTTACAACTACCTGACTGGTGTGGTGAAGTGACTATCAAAGGAAAGACTAGTGTCCAGCTGCATCCCATACAAACACAGTTTCCATTATGTTGACCACTGCCTAGGTGGTAGTTCATGGGTACAGGATCTTAACATAGGGGATGACAATACAATACTTAGATGTGAGATTGTGGCCATACGTCACACATCACACATCTGACCCACAAAGGCCCTTCTGTATTTTGCCCGTAGCACGCATTGAGTCGACTATTGCTCCTAGTTCATAGTCATTTGCAAACGTCAATAGGCAGATGCCTACTGTGTTAGTCTGTGTGGTATAGATAACAAAGAGGGGGAGTACCGGGAATGAACCCTGTATTACTGTAGCTGGCACTGGTTTGATGTGCGTGTATTAGGACACCTAGTTTACTGAGTGTAGCTGGAACACAGTATGGGTGATGGTGTCCTAAGACCTGGCAAGGTCAAGATATGCTGCGTGAATCAACCTTACTGTCGTCTACGTCTGTACTGACTACATCAAATAAGTTGAGCAAGGTTCATGGCCTTACAGACCAGACTCAGCAGGGTAGCAGTGCACTATTTGCCATTATCAGTGGTGTCTCCCCCTTTGTGGGGTGTGATAACTGTTGCTGTGCACCATTCAGAGTGTACACAGCCAGGCATGAAGCTATGAATGAACATGATGTGTATTTGGAGAGCAAATTGTTCTGACATTTGTGTAAAATAAACCCTGGGATGTTGACAGGTCCCATGCAAGCTGTATGTATGGCTTTAGAGAGTGCAGCATGTACCTGCATAGTTGTTATTACAGGGACTCTGTAGTGTACATGAATACATAAATATGTGTACCTGTTGGGGGGGAGGTGAGAGTGGGTTTAGGTTATCCAAGACCCTATCTGGATGAACAAGTGCTATTTCTGTAGGTGCAGTACTTCTCATGCCATAGTGCTGTGAAGCAAGGCAGGTCTTGTTGTTGCCATTACAATTCATGACAGAGCTATAGAATGGTCTGTGGTTGGCCTCATAATATGTGGCTGATTAGTTCCACAGTAGCTTTGTGTGGTTGTATATGGTGTATCTGTATCTTACTGAGGCTGACCAGGGATCACCTCCACTCATGTGTGTTCACTCTTGCAACAGTTTCTACCTTCTATGGTACAGTTTAAGGCAGGGTACCACCAGTTTACCTTCCTGTTTGTGTTTGGTTGAATCTTGGTTCTGTTTCAATAGCATGATCACTGTACTTATGTGAGTGCTTAAAGTGCATTTGTGTAGGTTCAGCATTTGCACATGCATTGTCCAACTGCATGGGTGCCATGACAGTCACCAATTCGCTCTTAAGAAGCATAACATTGGCTTTGGAGACTGACTATGTCTAGCACACTGTTAGCCCTGTTTGTGTGACTATGGTGATCCAGGTCATTGGGGTAAATGAAATCCAACATGCATTGAGCACAGGTGTTGGTACATAAGGAGTCTTACCAATTCATAATGGGATAATTGAGAGTAGCCATTATTATGGTTTTCTGTCTCAAACCTAATATTCTCCATTACAGCACAATATGACAGTTGGGAATTCTGAGACATGGTGGGTGATCTGTCGCAAGGTGCAATTTGGATTCCACTTTGGCACAAAAGTAGTTGCTCAGCATAATGCATCTGAAGGTATGCAAGTGCAACTAGTGTGGGGCTGTGCATATCCTTCAGGAGTATGGACACACCTGTGGCCTGTGTGTTCCAATAAAGGATAATGGCCAAGAGGTGAGGTATGTGTAACATGATCATGCAGGGGTGCTCTCCGGAGCATTGAACCATATCTCAGTCACTGCACAGATATGTTCTCCATGTTAAGAATTGACATAAGTGAGTCCATATTGAGCTTCTGAAATGTATAATTGAGTAGCGAGATCCACAGTTTATTGCTTGGCTGTCCCTGTTACAGCAGTGGACTTTCACTTGAACCTTGCATGATGAAGGCACTATAGGGGAAGCATGAGCCGTAGCCAGTATCCAGATTCCCAGGGGTGACAGGTGCAGGCCCTGTCTGGCAAAGCATCATGGTCTGTCAACCATGTTATCCCAGGCAGCGAGATACTGGATACCCTTTGAATTACACCAGTACATTAGGCAATTATGGAATACAGTCCTTTTGTCCCTGTACTGCAGTATCATTCTGGCCAATGGCAGAATGCTACCCAGGTCTTGGGACATACCTGCATGGGCTAAAAGACCTGACAGTTCCTACATGTGAGTTTCCAGGCAGTCGAGGCTACTGCATCACATGTCCTGCACAACAACATGGAATATGCCAGAGCCATGTTTATAGTTCAAATGGTGGTCTGAGTGTATGGGTATGTGGCTAATCATGGCAGACAGGCAGCTGACAGTATGTTTGCCCTTGTATAGCTTGGTGTGTAACATAGTGTTAGAGTCTGCATTCACAAATGAGAACTGTTGGGCATGTTTCTGGCCACGTGTTCTGAGTATTTGCAGAATTTGGCAAACTATGTCATACAGTTTGTGTACTTTGTTGTCTGTCTATTCCAGCTTGGGAGGTGTCTTGCTTGTCCAGATACTTAGAAGCCTCTGTGAATGTCTGTGATTTCTGGTGGTATGTGTGGGTGTCCTTACTGTGTTCTGGTAAGGGTATGTGTTGAGTGTGGTGATGAGATGCATGTGTTAACCTACATCTCATGACTGTCCAGTCATGGCTGTAGACTGGACTGCCTTCCAGCTTACCTCTGTAGCTGCATCCCAGACAATGTGTGGGGTGTGGTGTTAGGTGGGTTTGGCAGTGTACATGGCATAGAGATTACATTCCCCCAGGATGGCCACATACACAAAGCTGACACTAGGAAACACCAGTAGCTGACGAGTGGACATGCCTGCATGAGCATTCAGTACTACAAGTACCAAGTACTGTATTTAGTTTACTTATTGTTTATGAAGATGTTTTAGACAGTGATGCTCACAAGAAAATATTTGTGTTATGGATGTGACAACACTGGCTATTACAGAAACATAGTAGCTAATTTTAGCAGCAATCCTCATCTGAGGAGCACATCACATCCTGATAGTTGATTACAGATGATGCAAGTGTCAACATGTCTGTATCCTTTTCTGGGTATATACTCACATATTCACCAGAACCATGAGCTCTGTTGGGCAAAGACACCCATTCCCCAAACAGAGTCAAGTATATAGACTCTGCTGCCACTATCAACATGATCGGGATATAATCAGATAGTGTAAGCCGTCACCTATGAAGCAGGTATTGCACATGGGCAGCAGTCTCCTACATCTTACAGTCTTACTGCAGATATTACACTGGAGTTAAAGATGATATGCAACTTGTTTCATTACCAGTACTGTGCACAACCTTACATACAGTATTTGCAAGCAGCTGTTAGGTTGGCAATGAGAGGTTAGGCTACACAAACCTGAAAGTTCAACCAGCGTGTCTCTACTCCCAATATCCACTCTATGTAGGTGTGCACATAGCCATTTGGCCCAGCCCTGTAACAAGGGTCACTACACATTTGCATAACGTATACACATGCACAGCTGTTATTGCTTGCAAATGATACTAGAGAGGTGGATATTACATGTCTTATGTGCATGGAAAGTTACCTAGCTCTTCCAGTTTTCTTTGCTATCATGCTGCTAAGCTGTCAGATGAATACAAGTCATATGTATCCTGTTCCTGAGTATTGTAATTGCCAATAGACATGACTAATATTTGCATAACATACCACAAATGCTATGTAAAATGGAATACAGATCCGCCTAGAATATTGTACACTACACAGTTATTGGCACAATATCCCACAATGCAAATCATATTTGCAATGTAAGCCCACCTTTGACATGTTCATCTCACTAATACACCCATACATATGTCTACTGTTACAATATATCAACATATACTATCTCCTGTTATAGCAAATACTTGTTAGACCAACCCTGACACTGACAGTGGCTGGAAAAGAAGTGGTGAATTCCAAGCCCATATATATCATCCCTTGTGGAGTGTGAGGAGTTTGCCTTGTGACCTACAGTAGTACACACATAGAATACTACAAGCATTACTACTGCTCAACAATACATCGCTACAAGATAGCTATTTCCACTATATGCACTGATTACACTGTAATTATTACAGAACAGGTACTACATACACAGACATACTAAAAGTTATACATACATTCTTGGTAATTGGAGGTGTTATTGACTGGTATTTTAATCTTTTTCAGTTTGTGTTTCAATCTTCTGTTGGGTATTTTGTACTGTTCTTCAGGTATATACAGATGGTTTGAATGTGTGACAAGCCAAACTTTTATAGTTAGAGATCAGTAACATGTGCTATCCTGATCACCAATTGGTGCTACAAAGTAGTTAATTACATCCACATCAGCTGTGCAGCTACTCCATTAGCCAATACCATGGCAACAGTAGAGTATAATTGAGTACTCCACTTGGGTGTTGTCCCTTTGCCTTACGTGTGAGGAAGACAGCCTGAAAATGTTGTCTGAAATCTATTGCAACAGCTGTATGGAGACAAACACAAATATATTGTGTGTGATGTCTAAAGATTTAGTCTAAATGTGAGTACTGCTGTTATATTTCTGAACATTGCTACTTGTGCAGGGTTTGTCTGTATCTAATACTTCTGCATATGTTTCAGTCTGGCCAGGATGTTTGACCAGCTCAAGACTGTATGGCTATGCATATAATGTTAGGAGGTTTGCAGTGTGCTCACCAGACATCTTTAGTTTGGTGTAAATGTGTATCATACTGTGCTGATGATCAGTAATTGGTAACACTTACTGATATAATTACTTTTTTTTTTTGTGGAGCTTTTCTCCCCGGGCCTCTACTGAAAATGGATATGTATCCAGCTAGACTAGCCCGGTCAACAAATGTAAAATAAAAAAAATAAAATAAAGTACTTTTCAACCCTCTGAAACAGGATCTGTTCAGACAAACCCTGTCACATCAGCAGCTGTTCCATTGTATAACAGCAACTTTTTCACATAGGGCCATGTTAGTGTGGCTCTGTGCAGGTATGTCAAGGTTTCAGCAGATGTCGTACAGTGGGTAAATAATTGGTTATGGTATGACAGTATGTATTGTTGTAATTAGTTTCGGTGTGGGGGAGATGGTGGGTGTAGATAGCAGATGCAGGTGTGTAGGAACTGCTTTTATAATATTCTATATGTGTGTGTGGGTTCTTTCCCTATGTGAACACCTATCCCTTAGTGGACTAATACTATGGTGATTGCAGGCTGATTCATTAAGGCACTGTTAAATGCTTCCTGTATAGCATGCAGGTAATGTTAATTCTTGAATCATTTTGGCAATACATTGGAATATAATACATTTTTGCAAAATGAAAGATGTCTGTGTATTTCTGTCATGGATATTTACAGTCATTGTAGTTGTGTTGGTGACTAACCCTATTTGGCTCGTGTCCATAGAACATATTTGTAATAGTGTAGTGGCATATACTCTTCATATGTTATGTTCATATTGTTTGGGGGTGGCAGAATGTATGATTGCTATGGTCCATGTTATACTCAGATTTGAACACTTCAGATGCTGTATACACACATGTATGTATGTATGTATATATATATATATATATATATATATATATATATATATATATATATATGTATATAGATATAGATATATAATATATATTATTGCCTACGTTTACATGTACCTCCATAGATGAGTAGATGTTTTTAACCTGTCGATATATCTACATATATGTATATCTCTATATATCTGTATATATAATATACATATATATATATATATATATATATATATATATATATATCTCATACACCTTTCATTGGGTACATGGCAGATTGTCCTATTTCCACACAATCCTCCCTTTTGTGTTTTAACCTGCTGGAATATATGACTGGCATAGGTACATCTCAGGTAGCTTAGTAGTAGGTTACTCTGAGGATGGTGTACATGGTTGTGGGCTCTAATCCTGGAAGTGGTTATTATTTTACCTCTCAGAGCAGGCACTGGTAGAGAAAGTGTGATTAATGCACATTTAAGCAGTTGTAAGCAAGTTTGCCCGTGGTTTGCGCGGTGGTAAGCAAAGGTTACATCTGTGAAGCGCTTATCTGTTTAACCGTGTTTAAGCACCGCTTGGTGTGCATGGTCCAGGGTTCAAGACCTGCAATGCTTTAACATATTTTTTACTCCAGAATAAGGCTCATTTAAACTGTTGTAAGCATGTTTAAAAGTGTTTGTGCGACATTAAAGCAGCAGTTTACAGTTAAACAAAATGTAAAAATGTATATCCTGTGCGCACAAACATGGTCACATCTGCTAACTACTCAGGATATATATATATTTCAGTGTAGTAACATCTCACTATGTGTTTACATAACATTACAATCTCTGTTGACTTTACTCTCCGGCACACATGGGTTTATATGGGTGTTTCAAATGTTTATTATTCTGAAGATTACTACCTAAGTATGCAAGCTGTGGTTAAGGTATACTTTTTAACATGAAAAACATCTCTGACTTTATTGGGATTTGAGCCATGAATGCACAGATACTATGCGAATGCTGTAACCATTACGCTATTGACATTAACGTTGCTTCTGTCTATTTCCTATTCAGATGATGTCAATGTGTAAGATAGGCTAAGCAAAGGGTGAAGGCGCCCAAAACCATTGAGCTTCACTTACTCTTGAAATAAAAACATAACAAATGAAATGAGAGACTATAAATTAAATTCCTAACTACATTAGGCATAGCCCCTCACTGACACACTTCAAGAAAAACCTTGATGCGTGAATGGGTAACAGAATATACACCCCCTGGGATCATGTTCCCAGAACCATACAGCCAGGGGTTGAGGGTGAACCCCTCCAGTTTTATAGCTGCAAGTCCTGTTGTGGAAATTGAATGGTATTGGATTATCACATTAACCTGCTCTTTTTAGATCACTAAGTGCCCCTATCACCTTCCGCCACCCCAGTCTTCAACAGCTTCCAGCAACTCTGCCTGGAATCACTTCATTGGCTATGCTTGACAGAGGCTCAGTTACTTCATCAATGGTACAGAGAAAGCCAACACACTGTAGCTATGCTTCTAAATGCCCTTGGGCAGATAGCCTACTACCTATCTGTGAACCTTAAGTGCAGGCCATCATAGAAATAATATGTGAATAAACAGAGCTTTCAGATCACAATATACAGTGGGAAATCACCATGTTGTCAAAAAACAGTTAAGTACAACATGAAAATACAGAACACTGATACTTAATTACTCCACAATCTTATCTTGGAAGCTAGAAGACTTGTATCAGTTTAAGACTTTCTATTGCTTACCAGTAGGTTACATACAGGAAAGACGAGGAACAAGTGCAGATGGGAAACATGCATGCAACAATACCATACCAGCTTGCATGTGTCAGCCTTAGGCTTTTGAATACTGGCCAAGGCTCTTGGTGCCCCCATGGTGTCTTTTTTAGGTAAGGCTCAAAGGTGAATCCCTCCTCTGTAAACAGCACAATAGAAAAATCAAAGAGGGTTATGCTACTCAATGCCAGGAGTTGTAATCACAAAATGCACGCACTCACAGCACTCCTCAGTATGGACAAAGTCAACATCTGTGGAGTAACTGAAACCTGTTTTAAGGCTCCTGAGGGCACACAAGCACTACCGGACTACAACCCATACCACACATTTTGGCCACAGAACATGGACTGACACAGACATGGAGGGGGTGTATCCATATTCATCAGGGATACCTACACCTCCAGTTTAGTGGGGCAGCATGATACCTCTGAGATCATCCATGTGCAGTTAACATCAGCCACAGCTGCAATGCAAACTGTGGCTTGCTACAGATCACACTCCATGACCCAGGACCACCACTCCACCTACCTGGAGACAGTGGAAAACATGACAGTCCTACCGAACACCCTGGTATTGGTCGATTTCAACTACCCTACCATTAACTGGAAAACCTACTCGAGTACTCACTTCCAGATCCAGCACTTCCATGGATTTATCACCTCAAATGCCCTGTATCAGATGATAAACTCTCCAACCAGAGGTGGAAACATACTAGAAGTGGTAATCGCCAACATGGGCGGCAGGTGCACCACAGCAGAGGTAAACCGGTCACTGGTTAGATCTGACCATGAACTATTCACTGACGATTTCCACACCCAACCATCTTCCCCACCCAAGGAAACCACAGTAAAAACCTTTCCTGCAGCTAACTTCACACTACTAAAGACAGAGGTGGGAGGTTTCACAGCCCTCATGCTAAGGGAAAACACTGCTCAAGATACAGAAAGATTTACAAATGCACTCTATAAGCACCTACAAGGATGTATGGATCGTGCCATCACTGGTAAACCAAGACTCACTCCTCCAAGACAAGGACACCAGTCTGGTGGACCCCTGCAATAAACAGGCAATACAACAGAAGTAGGACGGTAGTCCAGAAAAACAGCAAATCCCAAGAAAGACAGACATCCATGACCAGTATTAATAAGAAACTTAGGTCCCTCATGAAATCATCCAAGGCTAACTTCAACAGGAAAATAGGCAAGGATTTGAAAGATAACCACAAAGCCTTCTTTGGCTATGTCAAGGATCTAACAGATAACACACAGATTTGCGCTGTGCCGGTGCAATATAACACAACATATACTGAACCTACTGATATCGCCAACATCCTTGCAGATACATTCACTGCAAACTTCACCCCCTAAAGAGCCCACAACAATACCTGAAAAGTACAGTATCCCAGACATCAGTGACACACAGGTGGAAATAGCCCTCTCAAATGGCAAAACACAGCATCAATGGAGGCAGCTGGTGTCCCAGACTGCATCTTGCGAACACTACAAGCCGAACTAACCCCCCACCTAATTAAGCTTTTCAACCTCAGCCTCTACACAGGCTAGAAACCCATACAATGGTGCATAGCAACGGTTATTCTACTCCACCAAGGTGGAAACACAACTGACCATGGTAACTACCACCCCATAAGCCTGACTAGCCTGGCACTCATTAACAAAGACATTAGTAACCTCCAAACACTTGACCCAACCCAGGTCAGCTTGGTTGAGTGCAGATCATGCCTACTGAACCTATTTGAAATCTTACAGACAGTCACTAAGGCATTGGATGAGGGGAGAGGTGGTTCACACATACTACCTGGACCTCGCCAAGGCTTTTGACACCATTCCCCACTTGGGTATTATTGACAAACTCATTAGCCTGTACATAAACCCATACATCACAGGTTGGGTTGCCAACAGGCTTACACACAGAACACACATGATAAGACTAGCAGCCTCCAGGTCCAAATATTAACCAGTCACAACTGGTGTCCCACAAGACTCAGTCTTGGGACCCCTACTGTTTGGCATATACTTCTCAGAGGTACAGGCAAACACAGGTGGACTATGGCAGACCATGTTTGGCAATGACTGCAAACTGGGAGCCATAACTGACAGTCCAGCTGACACAGACATCCTTCAAAGGGCCTCACAGAGACTGACACAGGGTGTCAAAGTCATGGCCTCAAGCTAAGTGCCACAAACTGCATGGTCATTCCATTTTGGAAAAACTAAACACCCACATATTAACACATAAGTGGCAGCCACCTTAATACAGATGAAGTAATAGAGGATCTGGGAACTAAGGTAGATAGTGATCTCTCCTTTGACAATCATATATCCAAAGTAGCTAGGACATCCATCTATGTAGGCCATCTGATTACTAAAGGGTTCGCATCTAGACATACTGAGGTTATAGTACCCCTTTACTCATCACTCATCAGTCCCATCATAGAGTATAATAACTCATTTGGGATGTACCTCGTAAGACACTTCCAACAGCTGTAAGGACCACAAAAGTACTTCGTCAAGAGGATTACTGGCCTCAGACATATGTCCTTTGCAGCCAGACTGAATAAACTTTTGCTTTACTCAGTGGCATCTCGTTTACTCAGAGATGATCTCTGCTGGCCTACAAAGTCATGTCCAACTCAGGCTTAATGGATATGCTCCACCTATGGGAATCCATGTCACAGTGGGCCACATGCTGTAATGAGCTAAACCTTGTCACAATAATAACTACAACATGCTGGAGGGACAGATTCCTGTCACAGAAACTCCCCATGCTTTGGAACAACATCCCTAATTACATTATACAGAGCCCCTCACTAACACCCTTCAAGAGAAACCTTGAAGGGTGGATGGGGAACAGTAGATACACCGCATGGATCCCGCCATTGGTTCTTCTCCACAGAGGGACAGTTAATTAATCAATGGGGTGGCAAAAGCTGATACATGTTGGCTATGCCTATGAATGCCCTCGGGCAGTTTGCCAAGTACCTACCTATGAACCTATGAACCTATACATACAGTATCAGCACATGTTGATAGCTTAATCTACTGTGCAGGTGTTGACTTACCTTGTGCCAATAGTAGTTGTGTGTGCAATAGTTGAGGACTGCCTATGTTGGATGCACACAGTAGACTGCCTATGCATGACAATTTACAGGTAGTCTTGTTTGTGTGCCATCCATTTTTACTGCGTGTGCAGGTGGAGAAAGGTGTCAGTCCCTAGGTGCCTACGCTGTCAGTGTGTGTGCTGCATTCCCTCCTTGCCAAAGCATGGGCATACTGTGCATGCCTCCGTCTGCCTACTGGGGCTGGCTCAGGGTGTTCGTGGTCTGAGTACCTCTGTGCCTGTGGGGCCCTTGGCAATGCTGGTGGGCTGTGAAGGCCTTCACCATTCTGTCTCTGCTGCAGCTGTTTCTGCAGGATCATATTGTGTAGCATGGCACATACTATGAAGATGTGGGCCCACATGCCTGGAGAGTACTGCAAGGCTCCACCAGATATGTCTAAGCAATGGAACCACAATTTAAGCATCCCAAACACACACTCTATGATGATTATGGTTTGTGCGTGTGCCTCATTATGGCGTTCTTGCATAGTTGTGTGTGCATTTCTGATGGGAGTCATCATCCATGGTTCCAGTGCATAGCCAGCATCCCCCACCAGGTGGCCATATGGGATGTCTCCCCTGGCAAATAC
Organism: Protopterus annectens; assembly: GCF_019279795.1. Lineage (NCBI taxonomy): Eukaryota > Metazoa > Chordata > Ceratodontiformes > Protopteridae > Protopterus > Protopterus annectens. The sequence continues at coordinate 228,152,511 of NC_056751.1, read as the reverse complement.
CTGATACAGCTGTGAGGCATGCCAGATGTGGGAGTCGTGATAGCTTCCAGGGCTGCCAGCACACACATCCATGATAATGCCCTGGGCATTGCACATGACCTGGTAGTTGATGGAGGGTTATCCCTTGCAGTTTATGTAGTGCCTACCCTGCTAACCGGGTGGTGACTTGATGTGTATGTGCATGCAGTCTGTTGCACCCAGTACCTCCAGGTATTCTGCCACATGGTGGAAGAGATGCATATTGCTGGCCAACTCCTCCTGCATTCGGGGGAAGTATATGTGCTCACTGGCATGTGGTAACATGGCATCCAGGAACTGGTGAAGTACCCTGGATGCTGATGCCTGTGAGATCCCCATGATATCCCCAGTTGGCCTTTGAAAGGCACCTGTGGTTAGTATTCTCAGGCTTACACATACCACTGGGATGGGTTCCCCTCTGTTTGTTCTGGCTCTGAGGCATGGCCGGCACAGCTCCACAAGTTGCTGTAGGGTGTCCCTGCCCACCCTATAATGCTCTACTATCCCCAGATCATGTAACTCCTGGTAGGTTACCCTCGGTCTGAACACTCTTCTCCTCCTCTGGTGCCTGAGGTGGTTGTCAGCATCATCCTCCACACCACCTTCGGTCTCCAACACATGCTGGTGGACCAAAGCTATGGCAGCCCCTAACATGTACATATTAAAAGTTCCCCATATGTATACGCCAATGGTGCAGAGTGTATGGGAATACACAAGTGTGTGTGACGTGCTTTCACACTTTATACTATTGTGCTATGGATGCTGTTGATGTCATTGGCTGTGTATGAGCAATTCCAGCTGCAGGGTATCTTAATTATGGGTTTTACAGTGAGTACTGCAAGTGTGAGGCCTGTAGTGTGGAGTTATGCTTGCCTGCCTTGACTAATCGGTTGCCCTTTAATTCACTTTTAAACCTGGATCCCCTCCCATTGTCAGGCATGCATCCACCTGCCAGCTTTCTTGTTTTGTACTTTCCCTACCAAAGTCATGTGTAGCAAAATGTGTTTTGTAGCTGATATAACGCAATTCTGCTTTGTTCTGCTGTGACACTTTACTGTTTTTTTTGCAGTACAGACCCTCCCCTTTCCTGTTCTGAAGGTAGCTGCTTGCAGCCTTATTAGCTGTTGTCAATGGCCCACTGTGGATTCTTAGGTGTTAATTAGTCACTTGTACTCCAATTTCTCTGCTGCAGCACTTCCTTATTTTTTCCTATATCCTTCCTGTTTCAGCTCCAGTGCGCGCCTCGCAAACATGTTGACCGAGTTTAAGCACGTTTTAATCTCCGTTCACATGCATACTCGGTTACCTTGTGTGCTCTCAGCTAAGCAAAGCTAAAGCCAGTTCAACATGCCTCTTTCCTGCAGCTTTGCTTAGCTACGGGCAAACCGGGTTAGCACTGCTCCAATGTGCTTACAGCAAAGGTGACACACCCCTCTCTTGATGTCATCTTTATCTTATGGGCACACCTCAGTGTTATAACGCTACACTGTGAGGTGCATCCTTACGCCGGCGCAGAATCTATGATTCACTATAACTCCTCTCATTTGCATAAGATTGCCTACTAATTCCTAGATACCGTTCATAACACTGACACAGCCCCTTAGCAACCCTTGCACCATGGTGTGGTGTAACATGCCTGCCATTGACTATTATGGGGAAATCATGATATGTGTCATTGAAGGTTGGGCGTCGAGCTGGCACCTCGGCACCCGTAAAAATCTACTGCCAATCATTAGCAGACTGGAGTTCCGCTGTGGCAACCCCTAACCGGGAAAAGCAGAAAGAAGAAGAAACATAATACATGTGGGCCAGCTGTCATTACTCCGATTTTATGTTTGCAAAAAAGTAATCTGTTTTTTATGGTTTACTTTTCTGCATGCTTACACTATGCCTGCACCACTTCCTGGATTGCTAAATACCTTCATTTGCATGCTACCCTGCTGCAAATGAGGTAATTAGCATACAGGTGCCAGGAGCCTTGCTGGTGTAGCGCACGCAGGTAGTGCACGTGGAAACAGATCATACCTGGATCGTTCGCCGGCCATATTTGGTGTTGGAAAGCCAATGCTATGCCTGCACCTGGCGCAAGCTTCGTGAATCCCAGGGACTTTCTTTTACAGATCATGACTGAATAATTATGATGACCAACTGAAGAGCAATACAACACCAATATATGCAGAAATGGACCATAAGCAAATCCCTTCCTATGTCTCTGTCCCTGTCTCCCAATATTTATTCCCCATTTAGTATCCTTAGCTTCTATGTGGAGTTTTACATTACACAGAAATGGTGAGTGGTGGTGAATGTTTCACGTCTTACCGCAAAAGTTGAAGATATTAATGTTGGTTGCACTAGCACGGTCTCCATTGCACAAATGTGCTTAGCCACGCTGCACTATAAAACACAGAATGATAAGTACTATTGTGAGACAGTTAGTGCAACATATGTATTATGCTGCTAGATGTCATATGTACCTTATTGGATGTTACACCCATCCTTACTGTGATGAAGGCTGATGCCTACATGTTCCATTGATTCATTCCATTTTCAATGTCTTTTCAAATGTGTCAGCTAAACTTAAAAATGCATGAGTTCCTATGTAATAAGCTGAGATAATCCTTTTATCTGTACACTTTTATTTTCTACTGTCAATTGTTCAAATCCAGATGTATGTCCTACATTTATTTCATGTTTTCACATATTAATAGTATGTGCGTGTTTGTACTACATATGTTGTCAAACAATAGCATCGTCTTTATGTCCTCATCATGTTTCCACTCTTCTACCTCAGCTTCATCCATACTGGAAAAACTTTATTGTACACAGCAATACAACTGAAGCGTACAGAGTTTCAAGGGATGTTCACATTTCTGCATCTTAATGTTTGTTGTTGTTCTCCCTACCCTTAACAATTTCTTGAGAATCACTGATGATTGGAGACATTAGTAGGAAAAGGCATACACCTGATTTTGTAAATTTATATAGGTCAGAAAATGCAGGATAACACATCCCAAAAATGTGTAGAAATTAAGCATAAATCAATTGCTTTGTATGTCTGTACCTGTATCCCTGTCTCCAAATCTCTACCTCTCCCTTTACATACTTCTTCAGTCTCATCATACAAATCACCTTACTTCAATACTGTTTACATAATCCACGGTTCCAACACGAGTAACATGTGTGGCCAATTGTGTGTTTCATAATCATCGACAACATGCTCATATCTTCCCAGAAATAAATGCAACAGATGAGACACATTTGATTTTTTTAGTGTTTAAAACCATTCCACTTTGATCATATGGGGACCATATTGCTGATGTACACATATGGGGATAGGACTGATGAGGTTGAATTTACATCCATGTTTGGCGGCAAAATAAATATGACTCATATCTGTCTGTTATACATGCTTTCATTGTAGAAGTCATTCATGTCATATAAACACATACAATTACACAGCAACAACAATTGCAATATGCCAGAAATACATGGATTACCATCATATTTGAGGACTGTGTCACTATACATAGGTATCATGCATATGAGGAGTAAAGAACTGAAACTGTCATGACAAATATGGAAAACATGACACATGAAATATGACCATGACACATATCTGTTCTGTAGTTCATCAGATTCAGAAATGGTTGTAAGTCTATATAACTTATTTGCATGAAGGTTGGATGCAGCAACACAGACTAGTGCTAATTCCTGTTCCACATTCAATATCTTAAGATATGATTACAGATGTGCTAATACTTTGCCATCAGGCATGCAAATGAGCTTGACAGCAGTGTAATTCAGGGAAAGAATTAAAATATAATTACAACAAAGAATTGTGTGAATAGATTGTAACCAAGGTATCTAGATTTCAGTGTGATGTTGACTCAGTTAATTCAGTCTATTAAGGTATGGCTGCACTTTAACACTTTCACTTACAACTTTGGTACAATTGTGTATAATCCTTTTACACAAAGCCCATCAGTGTTATTCAGCAGTGCACTGTCATATTTAGGGAATGTCCGTTTGTATTGTCAATGCACATTGTCTAACCATGAGCCAATACCACTGAAAGGGACACAAAAATGGTTACTATTTGCATACAATCATCCTGGGATGAACTATCATGAATGTTTGCTTGTCAGTCCACTGTTTTACAAGTGTGATTGTCATCAAAACATCATACTGTGAAACAGGTACATGTCACTCAAAGTAATGCGATGTAAATGAATGACAGTACAGAGATGTTATCAGAGCATTATGACATTACATGGAATAAGCACATTGGCGATATGTCGGCTTGTCCAGACACATGCTTTTTTTCACAAAACTTGTGATGCACATTAGCTGCTCTTCAAAACACTAAGATGTTAATACAAATGCACATTTTCCTACTTTTAAAGTCAGACTTCTCCTGTGGCACTTACATTTTCTACTACGTTCTCTGGATTGTGTACCTAGATAGGTAGGAAATTCAAATCCAGCAATGCATGAATTCAGTGAGTGTGTGTATATGTCTGTACTATCATGTCAAATTACTATTAGGTAGGTGGTTCAAATCTAACAATGGCATACTTGTTCTCTTGTGTGTAGTTGTAGTATCAGCCAAATAAAGCTTCAACAACAAGTGTGTTGTGTCCATTTCCATTCAGAAGAAAACGTTAATTTTTGAGACAGCTACCTCTGCACTTTATCTCACTTTTACCACAGACATCTTTACTGCAACACACTGATGACATCATCCTGTCTAAAGTGCACTCTTTCCCCTTAGAAGTTAGACTTTTAATGTGGTTCTTGTGATTCATATTGTGTTCTCTAGACTGTGTAATTAGATAGCTAGGAGGTTTGAATCTGACAATGCTGAGCTTTTGTGTGTGTGTGTGTGTGTGTGTGTGTGTGTGTGTGTGTGTGTGTGTGTGAACATCTGAAATGTAAGTTACATTCATTGACAGAAGTGCTGTATCTACTTCCACTCAGGTGAAACATTCGCTCTGGGAGAGAACTTGCCCTCACCCAGTGTTACTTTTGCTACAAACATCTTTTCTGCAGCACACTGATGAGTTCACCCTGTCAAAAGTGCCCTCTGTCTCCTTAGAAGTCAGATTTCTCCTTTGGCACTTGTGTTTGATATTGTGTTCTCTGGAATGTGTACCTAGATAGCTAGGCAATTCAAATCCAGCATTGCATAAATACAATGAGTGTGTGCATATGTCTGTACTTTCAAATCAAATTTGCTGCATCAGAATATTGGCTGTATAGGCTTCCACTTATAAGACATATTTACACTGGGAGACTACCCCTCATCAGTTTTGTATTTTTATCCAAAACACATTCTGTGCAACAGAGTGATGTCATCCTTTCAAATGCACACTTTCTCACTACTGAAATCCAACTTTCTCCTGACACTTCCATTTAATGCTGTGTTCTCTAGATTGTGTAACTAGACAAGGAGATGGTTGAAATCCAGCAGTGAATGACTGCTGTGAGTGTACGTTTCTCTCTCCTGGTGTGCAAAAATGCCTTCAACTACATATACAATATGTAGCTGTGCGGTATTAGTAGGCTGTCCTTTTTAGCAGATGCATCACCTTATTAAAACCATGGTGATGCCATCCATTTAAATGTGTGCTGTCACAGTTGTAAAATGACATCTTCTGTTGCACTTCAGATTAATGCAATGCTCTCTAGCTTGTGATCTTAGACAGGTAGTCTGCTCAAAACCAGGCATTACTCCTTAAACTCAGTTGTGTCACTCTGAGTGTGAATGCACACGTATGTAATAATGTTGACAAACAAATATTTGAAGTGTACATGTATAGCAAGAGATTTCTCTTTCAATACCTTCTGTGTATTTTAGCATACACTACTCCTTTGTTGAACACTGCTGATGAAGTTTGTTGAAATGTGCCTTTCCTAAACCCAGGAGTAAGCCTTCTCCTGTGGTATGAGGAAATGAGCCAATGTTCCGCAGCTTGTTGCCTTAGTAAGACATAGGTTTGAATCTGTGGTAATCTATGCATTGTGCATGATTTTGCTTCTACCATCACAGTGATGAATGCATTATGTAACATGTATATTTAGCTATACCTAGCATCATGCAATATTTTGAAACAAGGAGACAGATCGTACCACTCTTTTAGTCAAATTACAGAACATATGCCTTTCAGCTATGATATTATGCAATGCCTTCAAATATACACTAGCTCAAAATTGTAGTAAGATTTCTCTTGTGGAGTATTCAGTCTGCACAACATGTAGCCACATAGGTAAGTGTTTCAACCTCACAGTGACTGAACAGTATCAGTCTGTGTCAGTATAGTGCTATGCCTGAATGAAATCCACCACAGTTGTCATGTATACAGTTACAGTGGGAGAGGTGTCATCCAGCACTTTTACCTCAAACACATTTTTGCAACAAAATGATATGCTGTCTTGACTTCACATAGGTTGTGTGTCACTGCTGTGCTAAAACTTTGGCTGTGGCTCATGTGGTTAATACACATTTCATTAGCTTTTGGACTTACATAGCAAGCTCTGCAATTCTAGCAGAGGGCATCATTATGACAGTGTACTGATGTGGCCCATGCAAAATTAGATCAAGTTATTTCTATCCATTTTCACGTTGGACAAACCTTTCGACACATTGGATATTTCATGGCACTCAAATAAGTGCTCTGTGATACTTGTGGTGAGAGTGCTCCTGTGGTGCATGCAGTTAATACAGCCTTGTTTAGCATATCTACATATCTAGACTGTGGTTTCAGTCTGGGTCTGTATATGCATGAAACAATGTGGACAGAAGTTAGGGGCTTGTGCAACCAAAATTGATAATAGACTGTTCCCAGTTGTGTGAGCAGTAACATGAGTACCTCCTTTTCATCACTCAGAAAAATTTGTATTGGATGGATTATCCTCAAAAGCCCCTTTTTACTTCACACCTTGATTTCTGTTATTTGGGACACCTTTTATTACAATCTCCTATGGCAGACACAGTCAATATAGTGCTCTGTAGAGTGTGTAGTATGATCAACATTGGTATGAATCTGTTGACATCTATATGTCAGACACCTGTGACAGACAGTAGTGGCTTAGGCAAGGAATACAGATATGACACAGTGTTTATGTCTCACAATCCATGTTAAGGAGCTATACCCATTACAACAGGATGGTGATGTAAGCTCGTCAATTGTGTTCTTTATGACACAACTGGTATGCTTATTTCTGTGGCATCAGTGGTTGATACACAGCGCTCTGATATCTGTCATGGCATGTGTTCGAGTCTGGCAAGATGCGAATGTTGAGAATGTCAGTGATTGCTCACATTCGTTACTTATTTTCAAAATAGTAATACTCTATATTGCATGTCTTCATCCAAACATGCATGTATTATTGTAATTCTTTTGTTTATACTGTAGAAATTTATGGGACATGAGGGTTTATATAACATTTCTTACTGTATGGCACTGCGAGATCATCAGAAAGTGTGTGTGGGCCTGTGTTATGAGACTTCCTTGTGCGTTTGTGCTGTTTACTTGCTGTTATGGTAGTGCTTGCTGTAATTCCTTATGAGCATGGCCAGTATAATCATGTAGTAGATGTGCACCTTTAGCAAAGAGACCTTTAAATAATGAATATCATGAGATATATGTGGTCATTTGTCATTCTTTGTCAAGACTTAATTGAATTAGCCACTGGGATGTTGACTTAGCAATGTCTGCACAATATAGTTAGTGACCTAGTGGCAACTGTAAATTTATGTATTTTGACTTTATTTTATTACTGTTTAGCATTTACATATTTATAAAACACATGCTTGGCTCATACATGTTAAAAGGTAAAATACGCACTTTCTGTGGTTGCAAGTGATAACAAATGGCAAAGACGTGTCCCTTTCTTATATACATGACACAAACACCTGTAGGGTTCATTTATTCATATTTATACATGATGACATGAAGGATACAGCATTACTGTCAGTTACCATGCATACTTTTTTATATAAACATCTAGTATGCAATAATTGCAGTATATACATGCAGGTATCCCCTAATGTATCTACTGTCCTTAGTAACTATTATTTTAACTCAGCATTTTAGTAGTGTTCATATCACATTTACTCCTCTCTGTTACGCTGTTGCTTTGAGCCCATCTCACATCCTTTGTTAGCACGTCCATTTTTATTTATATACAAGGGTCAATAAAGTGAACAGGATTCATTGTTACTAAATCAATATAACATTATTTATGTTAAACTTATCTTTGTGAAATAATCACATTTCAATGATCTGAGTACATTTTCCATGCTTACTCTTTCCTGCTCCTTATTTCTGCACTAATTCCATTATATGAGTACAGATTCCATATTTAATTTTCCCTGCGTCTTAATTGTTTCAGTAACCTTCCCCTTGGCTTGTTTCAGCTGTCCTTGTGTGCTTGCTCACTATGTCTGCCTACAGGCAACGACTTTTGTTAAAATTGTGTGCTCGAGCTTCCATGCATCCTTTTGTGTGCACTAGCACTTCTGCTGGTCACAAAAGGTGCTATGCTGAGAAATGTATAGGCTTGCTTAACAGCATACAAATTTAATGAGCACTGCTGCTAGTCATGCTAAAATGCTTAAATTGTGCAGACTTAGTGTGAAGTGCACACATTTGTTAATGAATCCCAGGGTATGTGAGTAGCTGATTCTAGAAGGGGAAGGCATACACACTGGTAACTGTGAATGCAGATTTTAGCTGGACTAAGGAAAAGGAAGGCAGTTGATCACTTTATTGTTCGCAAGTCTATTAAAAAGATGTTTATGATAGAGGTAAAAATCCAAAGGCAGATCTGCACAGTGCATTCAATGTGATATATTGATTTAGTTTTAATAAACTTCAGTACCATGATCTGCAAGTGGTATCCCACCAAATAGTAGGGTTCTGCGGCTCGCTGCTAGAAGTTTTGCCACAAAATATTTGCTGACAAAGATGTCAGTCTACTCATCCCATCTACTTTTTGTAAATATTAGAATTAACTAACACTTCCAAAAATTACATTTGATGAGCACATTGGCACCTGTGAACAATACACTCATGGAAATAGTTAGGACTATTTGCAAAATGACATGCCATGTGAGTTTGGATGTGGACTGAAATGGTGAGTTACAGCAGTTGGTGGGTTAAGTCAAAGGAACTTCCTCTGTTCAGATTTTGTCTGCTTTGCTGAGGTGCTAATTTAATTTTGAAGTAACTCACTGCCTTACATCCAAAGTATTATACTCCTGAGTACAAAAGGTTGCAGTGCATTTGTTTGTCATATTGATCACTGCTGCAATAGCCTTAGCTACAGAGGTTATATCCTGCTTAGAATATAACAACCAACCAGATTCCAAAACTTCAGGGTGCTTTGCACACACCCAACCCTTTATTCAGCTTGAGTTGAGTAGACTAAATGCCAGGTTTGTCATCAAGTCTTTCAGAGCTTTTATGCCAAAAGAGAGAGGAGACTAAAGCCATGACAAGGACATTGATAGGAAAATAAAATAAATTAAAAGGTCCATACCCTGGCATAAAGAACATACTAAAATAAGGGGGACAGAGGGAGAGATTGACTACTGCAGAAGTGATCATTTCAGTGTCTATTGTTATGGTAAGTTTACTTATACAGCTGTATTATGCTCATCATAGGTTCATAGGTTCATAAGTAGGTACTAGGCTATCGGCCCTAGGGCCTATACAAGCCTAGCCATAACGATTCCCTGGCTATTGCCTCCCACAAATATTTACTTTCCTGGACCCCTGTCTAGCAGGGCTACTGATGTGATCCCTGGGGTGAATTTCCTATCTCCCATCCAATCACCAAGGTTCATCTTGAAGAGGGCCATTGAGGTGCTCTGCCTGACATGTATGGGCAGCCTATTCCAGAGTATGGGGAGTCTCTGGGTCAGGAACCTATCCCTCCAGAATGTTCTATTCATCGTGATGACAAGGTTAAGATTCCTGGAGTATGTGGCTCAGAGGGATTGGGATTTATTTAAGTGTAGCATGTCCAACAACTCTGGGTTTGACATGGCCTTGAATGTTAAGCAGAGATCACCTCTGAGTAGGAGATATGTGACAGAGTATAGCTGGAGTTTCTTTACACGGTCAGCATAAGGCATCTGCTTTAGGCCTGTGATTCTTTTTGTGAGGTATTTCTGCAGCTTTTCTAGTTGCTGCAGATGTCTTGTGAGGTACATACCAAACGGGGCGCTGTACTCTGTAATGGGTCTAATGAGGGATGAGCACAGAGGGACAATGACCTCCTTTTTTCTGGATGAAAAGCCCTTAGTGATGAGGTGTGCCATGTAGAAGGATTTTCTAACTGTTGTGGCTATGTGGTTATGAAAGGTGAGACCACTGTCCACCTGTGTCCCTATGTCTCTTATCACACTTTCAGTGTTTAGTGTACTGCCACCTATGTGGTAGTTCACAGGTATGTGTTTTTTCCCAAAGGAGACAACTATACATTTTTTGGCATTTAGCTTGAGCCCATGGCTCTAGCACCAGGCATCTGTTTCGGTAAGGTCCTTTTGTAGTATATCTGCATAACTTGGGGATTCTGTAATGGCTCCCAGAATACAGTCATCTGTGAACTTTGTAAGCCAGAGTCCCTTAGTGTTGTCCTGTACTTCAGAGAAATAGATGCCAAACAAGAGTGGTCCCAGGACAGAACCCTGTGGTACACCACATGTCACTTGTCTGGAGCTGGATTTGGAGTCGGCTACTTTTACAGTGTGTGTTCTGTCAGTAAGCCAGTTTGCAACCCATCGAGTGATGTAGGGATTAATGCCCAGTTTAGTAAATTTATCTATGATTCCAGAGTGGGGGATGGTGTTGAAAGCCTTGGCAAGGTCCAGGTAGGCTGTGTGAACCATCTTACCCTCATCCATGGCTCTGGAGACTGATTCGAAGAAGTCAATCAGGTTCGGGAGGCAAGATCGGCCCTTCCCGAACCCAAACTGGGTGGAATCCAGTGTCTGAAGGTCACCAATGTATTTTTTTATAAGTTCCATGATAATACGTTCCATGTCCTTGCAGATCAGGCTCGTCAGAGTGATGGGACGGTAGCTCCCGAGATCCAAAGTAGATCCTTCCTTGTGGAGTGAGATGACTGCAGCTGTGCATCACTCTGTGGGCACGAAGCCTGAGGTGAGGCTATGATTAAACATGCCACATAGGTGAGGTGCCAGTTAATTTTGTAGTTCATGCAGTACACAGCCTGAGATGTTGTCTGGTCCCATGGATGCTGTATTCTTGGCTTTGGAGAGTGCATTTTTTACCTGAGTGGCCATGATTACCAGAATTTGGGATTATTTTGGTATTGAGATGAGCCCTTTAGGGGGTGAGAGGAGGGAGAAGTTGGCACTGAATATACCTGCCAGGATATTGGCAATATCCCTGGGATCAGTATATCTAGTGCCATTCTGCTGTCGCTCAGAGCAGATCTGAGTATTGCCATTTAGATTCTTGACATAGCTATAGAATGCCTTGTGGTTGTCTTTGGAATCTTTGGCAATTTTGTTTTTGTAACTAGCTTTGGAAGATTTTATGCAGAATCTAAACTTTCTACTCAGGCTGGTGAGGGAGTTTTTTGAATTCTGGGTGCTTCCTTTTTTCTGCAACAGTTTCTACCTTCTGTTGTACAGCTTGTTTATGGCAGGGGACCACCGGATTGGCTTCCTTTTTTTAGAGGACAGCATATTGGTTCTATTTGGGATGGTTCAGTCCATGCACGAGTGAATGTACTTGTACAGCACCTTAGTGTAGGATTCAAAGTGGGATGTGGATGTCAAAGGTGATTAACTTATGGTCTGATCTGACCAACGAGGGAGTGATCACTGGTGTGGAGCATTGATCTCCCATGTTGGTAAGGACCAGGTTTAGAATATTGGTACCCCTAGTGGGACTATGAATTAGTTGCTCTAGGGCATTGGAATTTATGAATTCTAAGAACTGTTGAGCAAAGGTGTTGGTACAGGAGTAGTTTTCCCAGTTAATGGCAGGGTAGTTGAAATCGCCCAGTATTAGGGTGCTTGGTTGTATCTTAATATTTTCCAGTTAGTTTAGAAAGGTGTAGTGAGAATCTTGGGGCATGGTGGGGGATCTGTAGCAAGCTACAATTTGTATTGCAATCTTACCTAGTGTTAGTTGCACCTGGAGAACTTCAGATGCATTGTGTTGGGCAAACATCATGGAGGTGTGAATATCCTTGGTGAATATGGACACTCCTCCACCTTTAGTGTTTCGGTCCTGGTTTTGTGGCTGGAAAGTGTGATATGAGTTGTTGCCTGGTATTGCAGGGGTGCTGTCTGGAGCTTTGAACCAGGTCTCAGTTACTGCACAGTTATCGATGTTCTCCATTCTTAGGAGAGCCTCGAGAGGTGCTATCTGGAGCTTTGAACCAGGTCTCAGTTACTGCACAGTTATCGATGTTCTCCATTCTTAGGAGAGCATCGAGAGAGTGCATCTTGAGGTTTAGACTTCTAGCATTGAGTAGTATTACCTTCATGTTGATGGGTACTGCAGTAGCTTTATCTATATGGTTAGATTACTATAACAGACTGACTGGAAGGGTCCAGAAGCCCTTGGAGAATGGTTCTAGCAAAGCCTGTCCTAGACCTGAAGAAAAAACTTGTTTACATTGGTTTGTAAAACTGTGTATAGAGGACCAAGAATGTTTCTAGAACACTTCTAGAATCCAACCCTTTTCAAAAAGCCACAGATGAAGACAGGTCCTAGTAGAATGCTAGCTGGCATATAGGATTTCACCCATATAGCTAAGGTTACTGAAGCAGTGATTATTCGAACATCTCCTGGCAAGTTTACTTACACAACTGTAATTTATGAAAGACTGAGTGAAGCTCTTATATGATGAATCATGTTTTTCTATGCTTCTGTTACTTTCATAATGAATTCAGATTTCTTTGAACAGATATATTATTTTTGTATAGAGTGATAGCAATATATTTGGTTTCTTTTTCTTGATGTGTGTGTGTGTGTGTTGGGGTATGGAATTCACTAGAGTAGGAGCACTTACATTATTTGTACTGAAATCAATTACCTTATTACGTAGCATTGTGACTTACCAAACTGAATGAAGATTTTTTTTTTCGGCAGCTATTTACAGGCTGAAGAAAGTTCTTAAGTATCTGGTGGTGACTGGCATTGTTCATTGAATGATGGATTCATACCAGAATCAGAGTAAACATTCTAACAAAACTAACAGCAGCTGAGAGCTTGAGACTGTGCTCAGTGCATGGTAAGATTTAAAATAAATAATGGAAACCAGTTCTATTAAAATCAATGCATTTTACAGTCCTATATTTCAGTTTCACATCAATATTTATTGTCGTCTTACTCATGGTATGTCTATGTGTCAGTGTAACTTTGATGTGGGGTCATCAGGAAAGAAACTCATTTCCTTTAACATAAAGAATTTGATTTCAGTGTTTTGACTCAGATTATAGGTTAGTACTAAGCTAACTGCCCTTGCGAGCCATTTTAAGCTTAGCTAATTATCCCTTAGTGAGACTCAAACCCTGCACCTTGTGTTTGTAAGGCAAACACCGTAACCATTAGGCCATCCATTAATTTTTGCTTTTTCAATATTTGGATGACTGGCATCACTGACTGGATCTGGTATATTCTTTCAGAATGATGAGGAACACAGTAAACATTTTAGATAAACCAGGAAATGTAGACAATGAGAGCAGCAAAACCTGAAGGTAGACTGCTGGCAAACATACTGTTCAAGGCAGACTCCCGAAATGTATACTTATGGAACATTTGTTGAAATTACTACAGCTGTTTTTGCAGGGAGACATTCCTTTCTGCAACCCTCATGCACCCCCTTACTTATATATACTAGCAACGTAATCACACAGCATAGATGAAAAGAAAAAACATGGCTGCCCTAACTGTGATCTTGCAATGGAGCCAGTCAATGTTAGATCATTGCTGGATTTTCCACTTTGGGATATCTGCCTCTAGTGCTCTGTTTAAGTGGAAGCTACTTTCAAGCAGATGTGACTCTTCCCTTGAGTAATATGGCAATGCCTGTGTCACCAAGTTAAATAATATAATATTTAAACCAAGCAAAATTATTGCAGCTAAAAAACCACCCTAACACACTGTGATAAATGTTTGTGGACTCATTTTTTCACCTTATGTTAGAATGGGCTCCCTATTAGAAGTGTGACATTCAACAATGTAAGCACCAGCAGTCTTAAATTTAAAATAGGATTTGTACAAAAAAATAAATACATAAATATCAGTGAATTACAGAATTCTTTTGTCATTCACTGTTCTACTTTTAAAGCATTTTTCACAGGGCATGTGTCCTGTACACATAATATGGAGTAGTAGCACCCAACTCCCTGATACTTATATATGCCCTGTCTGAGATCACTGTGCCTCAGAGTAAGGGTGATACTTTGAGGTACTGCAGTCTTTGAGATGGTATATGTTCTCCCCATTCGCACTTCACTCTTTATTTTCTGACTATCAAAATTACTGTCCTCAGACTTTTAACGAGTACCTAATAGATGGGTAAGATGGAGTAGGTAGGTCAGTAGCTGCAGTAATGACTATGATAGGTTGTGGTTGGTGACCTTCAAACCCTAACCCATCAGGCTGTGTGATGTTACTGCAAGAAGGTAGACTGTAGATGGTGTACTGTGAACAATTATTGAAAATATGATGATTAAGTCAAGGCAGTGTTAAAATCTAGATACCTTTACTAAAATGCCCCATTCAGAGCCATTAACAGAACAATACTGAAGAAGTCATGGACTGGACTAAAAAGGAACAGTATGAGAAGACACCATGTAAAAGTATTTGCAGCAGACCAGAGTTCTCCAAGATAATGATGACTTACATGGACTAGGAAAGTGAACAGCCCTACACCAATACATGTTTGTGGAGAAAAACTTGGCGACACTACTATGGACTAGCCAGGCCAAAAAGGTGATTTTCACCAGTTAGGCAGAGATGGCAGATACAAATATGGATTATTTCAAAAGAATATTAAGTTTAGAAAAACGAGCTTCAACCTTTAAGAAAAAGGTGAAGGTTAGTGCAAAGATTAAAGAAGCAAGTTATGCTATTACTGATATTGATGCCAAATAAATGAAGCCTCAAACTACTGATGAAAGTCAAGCACTCCAAGCATCTGCAAAATGTATTTATTACTGGAAAAGGTGTTAAAAAGACTTTCTGACAATATCGTAAGCAGGAGCATCTTAGAAATTTCAAACAGCATTAAATACATTCTGACCTATAACCAGAAGAGGTGCAGACTGTTTGCAATTCAAGTGGATGACTCAACAATTGTCAGTGGTAAAACAAAGCTTCTAGATTTTAAACATTTAATTGATGAAGGACAATGGATTGAAAATGTCTATGGTAAAGCACATTTTCTTTCTTTTATTCATTTCTTTATTGTGGGCAATAGTGAAAAGTATTTTTTGGTGGCACAGAAAGGTAACATAAACTACAAGGAGACAAGATATATTCAGCCTAACAAAATGTTATTTTGAACACTGGGACCTATCATCAAATTTACATGTAGGAATTTTCATGAATGGTATACCTTCCATGACTTGGCTCGTTAAAGGATTGGCTACATTTATATGACAAAAGAATCATGAGATTATACCCACTCATTTTTTTTCTTTATTGAGAAGCACTGATTCATAGAACATTAGGGCCTGAGTTAAAGCATGTTATGGATATGGAGGTGGACATATGCAAGTAAATAACCAAACAAAGGAGTTTGGAAAACAAAGTCACCAACCACAAAAGAAGTAAATCACAAGATGTTTATTAACGGTGACAATACACAATGTGTTTCCCCTTTTTTCCTGGTTTTATATGCAACTCAATGAAACAAAGGCCACAAATGGTGTATTTTGAAAAGCTTTAAGAAAATATGGAGCAGTACATGCCACTCTTGTTCAACACACACTGATATTATGGATATCTTGATAAATGAACTGTCACATTTTTATGAACTCCAAAAAGAAAATGTTACAGTTTTGTGTACAAGGCAATCTGACTTATTTTTCTGGGTACTGAGTAATGATTCTTGGTGCTCAAAGATAGCTTAACTGTCTGATATCTTTGGCATCTGACCAACATGAATAGCAGCGTGTAAGGGACAAATTGAAACATGCTGAGTTTTATTAACCACACCAAAGTTTTTCAGCAGAAACATAACATTTGGAAAATGTTTCCTAATGCTGCTAAGACAAATTGTAAGGAAATTTACCTCTTGTACTAAATGACCTGAACATTTTATGCAGCAGCCTCCGTTAATACTTTTTGTCAGTGTCACTATGACTGGGCTAGAAATCCATTTGCACATCTTCAGTCCTCTGCATATCCACTCACTGTCAACGAGGAGAAGAAGATAAATGACTCTGCGAATGACAGAACGCTGAAACTGAAGCACGCAGAAATGGATGTGTAAGCTCATTTTGCATTTATAGTCAAAAGGCATATTTTTCAGAAAACCATGAGAATTCTGTTGTATTTATCTGCTACTTACCTATGTGGATTTGTATTTTTGGCCTTAACTAGGATTAAACATAAGAAAAGGGATATAATTTTGCCAGTGGAAGATGAATGTTGTGTGTGTCAAGCCATATCAACTGATTTAGCAGCTGTGCAGATGCCATCAACCACACATCAATCAAGACGGCCTCATAGAACAAATTTAATTGATTTTCTGATTCTATTCCTGGTGTTTTGGTAAATTCAGCACTGTAAATACTTGTATTATTACTACATGCAAAATGTGTCTCAATTCTCACTATGTGTTGTTTTTAATAATATAACATAGAATAATGAGCTAAAGTGTAATTTTAAAACTTTCCATATATAAAATTGCAATAAAATTAGAGACCGGCTGCAACTCATATATTGGCTTTCATAGAGTCGCATTACCACAAATATGTTGAAAATCGAGACTAATGTGACACGTTTCCATAAATAAATTAACATTCTTAACCTTATCAAGGACTGAGCTTTACCTGTTTTTAAAACTTCTCTGTCTGATGAAAAGAGCTTTTAGTGTTGCAAAATAAAATAAGGACTTGACTACATAGTTGGTCCTACTTACTGATGTTTTAAATTCCATATTAATAAACATAAACAAATATATATATCTATCTTTATATATATACACACACACACACACACACACACACACACACACACACACACACACACACACACACACGTGTGCGCGCACACATACACACCTTGAAAAATCCTAGCACTATATACATCCTATGTCAAACTTGTTAACATGGGAAATTGTTGATGACAACAATAATTGTTGTTATTATTAATAATTGTCATTTTTGCTAGGCTTAAAATGGCCCACAAGGGCAGCGAGCCTATGAACATGGAGTATAAGTATGTGTTTAGGATTATACAAAATGTGTATAAACTTATAGAAAAGTATAACTATGCTATGAGTTTGGCATTATAATGGTTCATATAATTCTTATCTTGAATACTCTAATGCACCACTTTGTAAAACATAATATAGTTAAAAGATATAATTTCAAGTGCTGAATGCAGTTATGCAGAATTCCATGTGCAAACTTAGAAGGTTTATTACAGGTGGCCCACGCTCCCAGCTTTTCTGCAGAACAATCTTTAACATGCAAATGGGTAGAATAAAGCAAACCAGTAAAGGAGGTGAAAGACACCTTGAATCAAGATTGTTTTAATATCAGAAAATCAGGATAGTTTTAAAATAGTAAAGCATTTTTAGATTTATATTTTTCAAAGAAACATGCAAGTCACTTCCTGAGCACAAAGTGATTAAAAGACCACAGGGAGTAACTACATCTACTTTTACTGCTACATGACATTAATGTTATGTAGAAAAGCAGAGGTGGGGGGGTGGAAGAATGAATGAGTAGGAGGAGAGGGGAACAATGTGCAAAAGAGGAAAGATAAGTTTGGAAGTGAAAGGGAGTAGGAAGAACAGAGACTGAAAAGGCCAAGTTGAATGGAATTAGAGTAAGGTAGCTGTGGAGTAAATGGGGAGGAGGCTGTGCAAAGAGGGAAGGTGGAGAGAGATGAAGAAAGGCAAGAATGGAAAAATACACGAGATGAAATGGCCGTGTTGTGTAATAGGGCAGGGAAGAAAATGACTGAAGGAAAAAAAGAAAGAATTTGACTGTAAAACAATCACTGTGAATTATTTTGATTTCTGTTGGTTTGAATATGAATTCTTCATAGAATCATGACAAATATTTGTAAACAACTCACTGAACTGGTATTTTGTGAGATTCGTGTTTTCAAAAATTAGTAAAATAAAGAACTTTTGAAGGGCTGCACAACCAAACCCAGCAATGAGGGGAGTCTACTTCTATACCTCTTATCTTCTTAGTGCAAAAAAATCTGGACAAACCTTGACAAAATGGGGGGACGGGGACAAAGGCCCAAGAATAGGGACATCTTTTAAATATTGCTCTTATAAACTTAAAAAGTTGCTAGAATAACAGGATTTGTCTTAGGATGCATTTTTCTGAAGAATATGAAGCCTGAAGCACAATTGTATATCATTATGTAGTAACTTTAATCCTCAGATAATCCCAGTGATTTCCCAGAAAATCGCACATTTTAAGAGGAACAGACCAAAAACATGAGGCAAAAATCTGGACAGTTGAGAGGTATGTCTGCTTTCAGACCACAATTTAAATGCCTCTGAGATTGTAGACAAAAACAAAACAAACACAAAAATATGAGATTAATCTTGAAAAACTGATTCTTGGCATGTTCGGGTTACAGTGAGGTACAAGTTTTATTTCTTGACACACAGATCATAAACCTCCTGAATTAAAACTGTGTTATATAAATTTGGTGGTGGTTGCAGCTCCTTTTTATCTTTTTGCATCTTGGATATTTTATCAGGAGCTCATTTAGTGGACAAAGTTTTAATATATTTTTTGGATTGTTGTTTTGTTTTAATCTTTGTCCTTAAACCACATGGAAGTCAGCGTTATGGGATGCAACCCAGATATCCCACTATGGAAGCATTTTGTCAACTTCTTGTAGTATAGGATTATCCTTTATTGAATATCTCTAAGTCTTCTGCAAGTATTAGTAATTTTGTGGAAGAAGACTCTGGTTGTCTCAATCTAATACATAACCTGGAGGAGAAGGCAGGCAACGCTTACGTTTTACAGCATACTTTGACATCAGAATTATACTTAGAGGTTTACGTATTACTAAGATGCTGACTTATGGTAACAATTGTCCTGAATAACCAAAGAAATGATGAGAATTAAATCTAAAACTGAGTAATGACTATCTAAGACTTAGGAATTCATTTTTTTACGACCATTGAAAGGGAACATTCAGCTGAAATTGATGTTTTAGAAAACTGAACAGTTAGCTCATATAACTTTTCTACTGTGTCCTGTGAATTCAATAATATGATAGAGAGGCTTAATGCTTTTGAATTAAAACTGATAACTGTTAAGAAATGCAAATTACAAAGGGACTTAAATGATTTAAAAAATTAATGCATTTTTAGTTTGCTGAGAAATGAGCATTCTGATGTGGCTGAATCCACTGATGGTATTTGAGGCTCTGAGATGCAGTGAAGCAGTTAGATACTTGGACCCATTTGAACATGATACAAGCAAACAGCCTTCTATTGTTGCCAGTGTTAATGCCAATACTAGTAGAGGAGAAGAGATTCTAACATCTAGAACTGATGATGGTGAATTTTTATGACAGAGTTCAGCTATAGCTTCTTATTGAGGTGCAGGACAGAGTGAATGAAGCTGCTCGCACCAGAGGGAGACGCTGCAAAAGAAACAATCATGTACAGGTAGGAGTGATTACCAGGAGTCAAACCACTGTCAACAGGTAAAACCAGGAAAACATTTTGTGAATTTATCTACACATTCATTTACTGACATGGAACTTTCTATCCTCGATAAAGGTTTAACCTTTATCCCGTCTATAGAAGGTGACTTGAGTGAATCACTAACTGAACTTAGACTGTATGGAACTTGATTTAAAAGTATTGTATGGAACTGACCCAACTGCATTAATTGGGGACAGTTTATCTAGACAATGCATTTATACCTATTAACACACCAGTAGTTAATGCTTTTTATAAAATGTGCGAAAAGCAAATGTATGACTTGCATTTTAAAAGTCGTAGTGAAAGGTACTACAATTTGAACGTAAATGAAATGAAAGAACTTTATGATTTATGTAGCCTACATGATATAATAATTAAATCTGTAGACAAAGGGGGTATGACTGTGATTATGGATCATGCCAAATATCTCCAAGCTATGTTTGATTTGTTATCTGATAAAGAGATGCTTTGAATGATCAATAGAGTATATGTAGAAAGTGTTATTTATAAAATGAAGACTCTTTTCTATAATGTAATGATTAAGAATGCTATTACAATCGAAATGTATATATCTAGCCCCATTATTCCATTAATATATGGTCCTCCGAAGTTGCATAAATGCAAAAAAAATCCACCTATGAGACCGATTGTTTCTGGTAACAAGTGGGTAGCAGCAGCTATATCTAAATATGTTGAGATGTAACTGAAACCTTATCTGAAAGGCTGTAAAATATTTACCAAAGAAACCAAAGACTTTTTAACTGCACTTTATTCATGGTCGATGAGTAGTAACCATGTTAGTATCATTTTTGGTTACACTTAATATTAAATCTCTGTTTACTAGTGATGCCAAATGAATATGGAGTTCAAGCCATTAGAAAATGTCCTTGTATGCATAGTAACTTTTTAGGTAAGAAAATAGTCACACTATGTCAGTTATTAGAAGGGGTTTTAGATAATAGTGTATTTATTTTCAATAATGAAATTTACTAGGTGTAGCCATGGGCACTCCGGTGGCAAACACGTACGCAAATTTAGCACTCTCAAGGTGGGAAGAAGATAATATATATGACTCTGATTCTGTGCATACTAACCATGTAGCCTTCTACAAACATTTTGTAGATGATATTTTTATATAGACAGGTAGAGAAGTTTTCTACATGGCTTTATTGATCATTTACAGTAGTCTACAGCAGTTTTATCCCTTGATATGACATTTTCAGATAATGTAATGAATTTTTGGATGTTACTATTTATTAAAATAATGGTATGCTTAATACAGGTATATATATATATATATATATATATATATATATATATATATATATATATATATATATATATACATATATCTAAAGGAATTGTTAAAAGCCAACTGCTGGGGCTAGTAGATTAAATACAAAATTAGATGGGTTCCACAATGATATGTCTGATATGATTGAAGACTTCCAGGAAAGGGGGTATAATTCTAGTATGTTGGAAACTACTAAGACATTTGTTAGTTCTGAACGTAATGCATCTGCCAGACTTTTCTTTTCAGATAATGGTGAGATAGTAAATTTAAATAGAAATGATAATATTAGGAAGTTAAGGCATGTAATGAAATATAATAGGCGGTCTAGACAAATAAGAAATATTATTAAAAATAATTGGTCAGTATTATACTCTAGTTTAGACAATGCCAAAGACATAGATTGTTCACCAGTTTTGTTTATAAAAGAGAAAATTTAAAACAGAAATTGTGCTATTAAGATTTTATGATGTCCAATAAAAGGAAGTTGGGTGAAAGACATAGAACAAAACCCTGTTATAATTGTCAATTTTGCCACTATATAAAGCATGATATTAACTTTGTACACACTTTTAGTAGTAAGATGTTTATATTTAAAACTACAGTCACACATATTACCAAGAATTTAGTATAGTTAGCTAATTGTGAAAAAATGCAATCGTTTTTATATAGGTAAGGCCAGCTGCAAATTGAAAGAACATATTTGTTCACATCTATCTGAAATCTGAAAGGGGATTGTGATTAATGAGTTATATAAACATATTGTATCTAGTGGGGAAGAACACTCTTTTTAATTTCAGAGTACTACAAAGGCTATATAAAATTAACTGAGGTGGCTCAGTATAAGTGGATAAACTTTTTTAGGGCTGATTCTGAACAAGGCTTAAATGTTAATAACAGTGTTAAACCTGTTTTAAAAATGAAACATGATTTCTGTTTTTACAAATGAATTAGTATATACCATTTATGGCTTTTAAAGATCTATGTAATTCTTATGCATTTTACTTATTCTGTGGTTGTAGTTTGTTTAATTTTTTTGATTGACTTAATTTAATTGATTAATGTGTTTAAGTGTTGAATGCTGGTGACTATATGTGTGTGTGTGTGTGTGTGTGTGTGTGTGTGTGTGTGTGTGTGTGTGTGTGTGTGTGTGTGTGTGTGCTGAATATGAATTGCATTTGTCAATTTGTGCTGAGGATGAGCTTGTGCTTGACAGCTTTGTGTATTAAAACTAGCTATAGCTCCTTTTATTTATTTTTTGCATCTTGGTCATTTTATCAGGAACTCATTTAGTCGACAAAGTTTTAAGATATTTTTGAACCTCCTGAATGCCACATCAGATTGCTCCAGTAGCCACATGTAGTTTAAGCATCACTGGCTGGACAGTGTTCTGTTTGTGTTTCTTTTTCCAAAGTTATTCAATAAGTATTTCAACAGGTGGTTATTGCTCATCCATTTTATTTATTTATTATTTATATATGTTTCATAACCATAGCAGTGGACTGATCCCCTAAGAATCCATTTCATCCACAGTCCAGAAAATACAATAAAGGTAACAAGAAGCAATACAAGTGACATAGTAAGAAAGTCAAGTTGGCCTCTTGCTGGGATCACAATTCCCAACACCACAGGCAGCAGCAGCTGAGACAGAATAGAAGTCACAGTAGGAGCCAGTAGCAGGGGATGATCATGCCAGACAAAGTGGACCGAGTATGATGTGACACAAGCAAAAAGGCAGTGGTTTGCATATCCTTTGCAAGATATCTAAACAAGAGCTAAGCAGATACATACAAAATTGTATATACAAAAACAGCAGACTGTGTTATCCATACATAGGCTGACCATGGTGTACATTAGATACAGGCAACCCAAGTGTCCATGTACAAAGGGCAGGGCACATTTATCATCATTTGCACAAGTGAAGAAGGGAGTCTATAAATATGCAACACTTAAGAATATATTTAATGCCTACATAAACATGATACTGTATTTACTCATGCACAGGCTGGGCACAAAGTACATCAGACACAGGCAGCCGAAGTAGCAATGTAAAAAGGCCAGGGCTCAGTTACTTATTTGTATAGGTGGGGGAGGGAGTACAAGAATGCATGTCTTTCACAGGAAGTGTGTGAATGGGAGCACTGAGATGTATAAAAGAAAATGTGCTTGTGTCATAAATGGTATGATGGGGTTAATGCAGTGAAGGGCCAGCATTCGTGTGTGTGTGTGTGTGTGTGTGTGTGTGTGTGTGTGTGTGTGTGTGTGTGTGTGTGTGTGTGTGTGTGTGTGTGTGTGTGTGTGTGTGTGTGTGTGTGTGTGTGTGTGTGTGTGTGTGTGTGTGTGTGTGTGTGTGTGTGTGTGTGTGTGTGTGTGTGTGTGTGTGATGTGGTTAAGGCTATAGTGGTATGTATATGTGGCTGCAGGGACACAGCTTCAGTATGTGGTGCAGCACTGCACTGTGTCCTATGTGACAGGTCCAGGGCATGCAATGCATTGTGTTCAGCTTCCCATACATGCCCCTGCCCATCTAAACTGGTTCTGTCAGGAGTGCAACAGACTGTTCCACAACACTGACTAGATGTCACTGTGCTACCTGACCATGACTGACATCTGCTTGAAGGTATGCCACCACACTTTCCTGATCTACAGTGTCATCATCAACCTGTTCACTTTCAGATTGTAGTGCATTCTAGGTATGCACAAGCATAGAAGCTCTGTCCATAGTCTGAGGAAGGGATTTGTAGGTCACTCTCCCTGTGTTCAACACACACACTCTGCATCCCCTGACTGTGCTATCTCATCCCAGCCACCATCACCAGAGGTTACAGATCCTCCAAAATTAGATGGGGAAGTTCAAAAGTGCTATTTCCAGAGAAAACATATCCAATGTAAATATGACCCAGCACTAAAACTACACATGCAACTGATATCAATACAACTACAAATATATGATATTGGGTTATAGCTGCCCATACCTTGTGCAGATGGATGTTGCACCCAGATGCCAGATGTACCTATATGACACAAGTGACACAGGTATTTTATAAACTGTAATGTGACTCACAGGTAAAAACAGGGCTAGATAGTGATAGTAGGACTGCTGCATACCAGGGGCATCATCAGTCGCACTTCTGTGGAGCCTATCCAGCTCTGCCCCAACATCCAGCATTGCACTGGGGAACTCTCTGGAGGTGGTACTGCTCCTGAGTGAGACCAAGAACTCCCCACTCTGTAAATGGTGGTTCCATAGATCTCTCACCTTCTGTCACCCCCCCATTCTTATTCCAGGGCCACTACTTAGTGGGTGGCAGCACAGACCATATCAGTAGCTTGGTGGCAGACCATATTATAATTATGATCATGACTGTGACAACACCCCCCCCACCACCACTGATGCTGTAGAGGGATATTCACTTGGAACAAAAATAAATACACACAGTATTTCCAGCTGCAGCTCTCTGCACCAAGTACAGATTCTCTTAAGAGAACACAGGGAACACACTCAGTCTGGGTCCCCCCCTCTCCCTCCAGGCCTCAGTAAGACTCCCCATTGGCACAGATATAGAGTTGAGTCCTCATGCAAGTGTCCCAAGCCAAGTCCTCCACCACTCTCTCTGTGAAACCAGTACTTTGTGTCCCTGCTCCAAGTAGCTGACACACAAACTCTTTGAGGTTTGATTTTCACACACACACATGCACACACGCACACACACACACACACACACACACGCACACACACGCACACACACACACACACACACACACACACACACACACACACACACACACACACACCTAGAAAAGGCTGGCACAGATTTAATAGCTATGTCCCTCTGCCCAGACTTGTTTGTTTGTGTCTTTCGGCTTTTCCTGGTTAGGGGTTGCCACAGCGGAACTCTGGTCCGCTAATGATTGGTAGTTGATTTTTTACGTGCCGAGTTACCAGCCCTGATGCACAACCTTTAACAAAGGTACGCCCATTCACGCATGTCTCCATGCAGAAGACGCTCTAGCTGAGAATCAAACCGGACAGCGTCTTATTGTGAGGCGACAACGCTACCACAGCACCACCACTGCCCAGACTATAAGGTAGTTATTGCCACCAGGACATTTCAAAGCCAGCTACTCTAAGGCTCTTACAAGGGTAGTCTATTATACTGAGTGAAATTAATATTAATACAAATGGTAATGTTGACCAAACAGCAAGGCTTCCAGGAGTAGCCACAGTGTCATCAAATAAATATAAGTACTCTAAAAGGTTAAAACATTCTTTAAACGACCATCCTCAATGAAACGTTTAAATATATTTAATAATAAATAATAAAAAAACATGAAAATACTAAATATCTATTTACAATAAACACCAGAGTT
Source organism: Protopterus annectens (assembly GCF_019279795.1). Lineage (NCBI taxonomy): Eukaryota > Metazoa > Chordata > Ceratodontiformes > Protopteridae > Protopterus > Protopterus annectens. The sequence goes on along the minus strand of NC_056751.1, from coordinate 228,126,914 downwards.
TCAATCACAGTAAATATTAAAATAACACAGATGAATAGATTCACACAGATACCGAATAACAGTATTTAACTAACCTCACTATATTTTCCTGACTGATCTAAAGAATTACTATTCCCTAGTTACTTAAAGCAAGGCAAGATGAAGTGGGTGAGTGATCCTTCTATGTCAGGTTTCAAAAACAGACTGCTCTGAGACTTCTGTCTCATCTAGCATTAAAACATTATTTCAGTGCTGGATTACAGAATGACATCACAAACATCTGTTCATCTGACTTCTGGTTCCCATACTACCCCCCCCTTTACTAGAAACTGAACCAGAATCTTGCACATATGTGTTACCATATACACAGAGCTTTTTAAAGATGTGTTAAAGCATCTGGAAGCCATAAAACCATTTCAACACTTCAACCCTTCCAGGGTGGCAGTTAATTCACTGCTAAGGACAATACAGCAGGATTCCTAGTCCTTGTTTTTACAGATATTTCACCTCTGGTTGCAATCAGAACTGCAATATACAGTCTTTATGGCCTACCAGGTAATTTAATTTCTGACTATTTTTCAAAGTGAGCAGGACTGAGAGTAATGTCTTCTCTTCCAGTATCCTTTGTTACAATATATACATTTAATCAGTTACAATAGTACAGTGTGTCATACATATATATTTCTTTTCTGTCCAGCAGGACACTCTGTTGGTACATTTTAACACAGACAGCTTTACAAATACATTTTCTACATAAGCAACTGTACAAATCAGTTTGATATACAAATGACATATAAGTCTTCACAAAACTCCAGCTAGCTATGCTGGCAAATGTTACACATCCACTGCCCTACTTCTCCTGGCATAGCTGGCAATACCTCACATCGTCACAATGACCACCCAGAAAATTTATATTGGTGAGAACTTCATGCCAGACATGGTCATGGAAGGGTTTATGACAAAGGTTTGCATTCAACTAAACAAATGACAATGACTGGTCAATTGATATCAGGTTGTTATCCATGTGGCCACTGTATTTATTGTCCAAGAGTGTTAAAGTCAAACAGTTTTATGTCCCAGAATTCTCCACATGTATACAATGTCTTATTTTTTGCCAGTTGTAATACTACTTGGGTTATTTATTTAGCCCAATGTAGATGTCGGGCATTTTATGTGGGACAAATGTCCCAACCCTACAAAATAAGGGTTGGGGAACAACTAAGTGACATCAGAAACAAGAAAGGTTCGAGTTCTCTATTTAAACATATGCTTAAACATCCAACTGGGTCCTTTAGTTTTATGGTCATTGACCATATTAGGTTTAGAAACAAAGAGGCTCATACACTACATGAAATGTTAACAAACAAAGAGAAAATGTGGATTATTAAATTGGGGTCCTTTTTTTCTTCTGGGTTAAATGACCAATTTTGAAATATCTTCACAAAAAATTGTATATTTGTATTGACACAAAGTGCTCTTTGTCTTGCTTAGTTAATTATGTTTGTAACATGACAATAATTGTTTAAATTCATATGATATATATTATTATTGATATGGTAGTATTTCTTATGTGCACTAGAGGGCGTCATCAGGCACCATATATAAGGGAGATATTAATGCTAGTTACATCTTTTTACTTTTTCAAGTTTGGTTGCTGAAGAAGGCTTTTGCCGAAACCGGTATAACCATACTAGTGAATTGTTGACCATCAGTCATGGAATAAAAGTGTTTTGTAACAAGCCACAGGAGATGGGTGCTGGTTCTTTCTTGTTTTGTTGGATATATTACACAGCTGTGCACAAGCCGTTCATGCAGGTATTTTTTTGCTGGATGGTCATGGAAGGACCAGTATGTAGAAGTGAAAGCAAAGAACTGTCTACCATGGAGACAAAGGGTCTTTAGTACTACCTCATTTTCTGTCACTATAAACTTGGGCTTGTGGGTGGATGTGGCTTTATGAGCCTGGTTCTTCAGCATATCTTGGTTGATATGGAAAACACTGGAATTAACAGCTGTGGTATTACATGGGTGTTACAAATCGTAACAGTAATAATATGATAATAGTCCAGCTACTAATGTTTTATTAGGGCCTGACACTAAAATATTTGTATCTACAAAATAGTTGTTACCTGAATGCCAGGCATTATTTTGTCCTAAGCACAATCCTTCTCTTCCCCACCCCAAAAATACCAGCACATAACTGCAAGTGAACAAGCATGCAGTTTAACACTGATGATGATTATCCACAACTTTGGTAGAAATTGTTTTGTTATAATAATGCATGTGCAGGATAGACCACATTACACTATTGTATGGCACACATTTTTTAATAATGCATGTGCAAGATAGACCACATTACACTGCTGTATGGCACACATTTTAATGTTGCTGCAACCAACATTAGTGTTAAACTGCATGCTTGTTCACTATCAGTTAATGAATCACTTAATTAAAAATAACATTCTAACTAACTGTCAACATGGCTTTAGGCCTTTTCATAGTACTACCACCGCTCTCCTTTCCTTTACTGACTTTATAAACAAAAACCACAATAATAATATCCTATCTTCAGTACTCTTTATAGACCTGTCCAAAGCCTTTGATATGGTCAACCACCCCCTCCTCATAAAAATCCTGGAATCTCTTTCCTTAGAACCCAAGGCTATCCACTGGTTTACTTCCTATCTCACTAACAGGAAACAGGCAGTCCTCTGGGATAACAAACTCTCTTCTCTTCTCCGAATTTCACTTGGTGTCCCCCAAGGCTCTATTCTTGGACCTCTTCTATTCTCCCTATTTATAAATGACTTACAAGTAGTTATTCCCCAAGCTACATGCATACAATACGCTGATGACTCCACACTTATTTGTTGTGCAAAAACCATCTCAGAGCTTCAAACTATTACTCAAAATGTATTCCACACAGTTGAGGCATGGTTCTTAAAACACTGCCTACTTTTAAATGCTAAAAAAACGAAACTCCTCCTCTTTAAACCCACTACTAGGTCCCCCACATTAGACTTCTCTATCTAATCTAATAATGGCACCCTTATATCAGCCGACTCTACTACCAAGCTGCTAGGTGTCATGATTGACAACAATCTTACCTTTGATTGTCACATCAATAATACCATTAAAACTGTAAACAGGAAATTGGGCTCCCTCTACAGAATTAAAACATTCTTAACCCCTGCAGCCAAAGTTACTCTTGCCCACTCACATCTTATTTCCACTCTTCTCTATGCCTCACCAATTTATACTAACCTGAAGAAAAACAATCTCTCTAAACTGGCTAACACTTATAATAGTATAGCTAGATTTGTTACTGGTAATCAATTTGGAACTCACCACTGTCTGAACCTACACCAACTTCACTGGCTTGAATTAAAAAACATGTTGCTTCTTTCCCAACTTACCTTTGTCCAAAGAGCTTTCTATCAACCTAATAACGCACCTGTACTTTCCAACCTTTTTACCCCTTACTCTAACCTTAATTCACTTTGCTCCTCAAGCAAACTCCTAGTAACTTTAACTAAATCCAATAACCTTGCTGGCGACTCCCTTTTCTCCAACACCATTGGTAAATACTGGAATCAACTTCCTATTGAACTTACTTCCATTCCATCTCCTGTTCTTTTTAAACAAAAACTTAGAATTTACCTTAAAAATCACTGGTTATGTCCCTGCTTTAACCCCGACTAAAACTCTAACTTCCACAGTTTCCTCTCTTCTTCTCTCTCCCTCTCCTTTTTTACCTTCTATTTACTTCAAAGGTATACTACCTCCACTTTATAAGGGTTACCTCTCAACTATCCTTTCCTCCATATGGTAACGTTTCTTATTGCTGATAGTTTATAAATTTAACTAATCTGCTTACTCTTTTTTTCTGTTAATGTCTTTTCTTTTTATACTTTCTTTTTATGTCTTAAAATGTTAAGTAATGTTAAATAAGTTGTCCTTTTTTATGTCATGGATGTTGAATCTTATGATGTAATACTGTATATTGTCTATTCCCACCACATTTTATTCTGTTCATTTTTTGCATACTATGTAACTGTTTTTGTCTCTTTGTAGAGCTTTTCTCCCCGGGCCTCTGCTGAAAATGGAAATATATCCAGTTAGACTAGCTCGGTTAACAAATGTAAAATAAATAAATAAATAAACATTAATGTTATTTCATTCTGCTATGGGCAGTACACTTGTAATGTATCCCTTCAGAAAACTTTGGCTAATAATATGTATATACACTGAAAAACTGAATGGCACTTCAAGGCCTTACATTAAATAGTACATAAAAAGCTGTTATTGCACAAAGAAGTAGGTATAAAAAGAGCAACATACCTTATGTAAACAGATAATCTTATGATATAGCAACAAGTGATTGAGGTAGGAAAAACATCAGGATTTGAACACAGGTTGTATTTTGTAGTGTAATAATGATCTATGGCTCTAGCAGAGCTTTTATTGTGTAGCTTACCCCATTTAGGCATGATGAATGTGAGTGCAAATGCTCAAAAATAGCGGCAATTTTTTAAATACTGATTTTACCAACTTAGAAATATGATAGAATAACAGGTTTTGCATTAGCACAAATTTTCTGAAGGGTATAAAATCTGAATCTCAAATGTCTGTCATTATTTTTCTGACTTCATTGCCAGTGATTTGCTAGAAAACCACCATTTAATGAGAAACAGACCAAAAATATTAAGCAAACATCTGGACATTCTGTGAAAATCTGTACAGTGAAGTATGATATGGGCTCATTTCATTATTGATTCTGAACTGCTCAAGTTATGGGATGAGTAAACTTGATAAACATTGTCTTGAATTCCAGACAAATTGTGCACATGCCTGTGCACTTGCAGTAAGCTCTGCACACACACAGGAAGGCCATTTTAAAGGGATTGGAAAATTGTGATGCTAATCCCTCTCAAATGTACCTCATTCTGAGTAATGTTCCAAATTTAAGTTTTAAAGAGACATATTCATTGCATTTCCACATTGAAAGGGTCTGGTAAACATTCAGGTGTTAGCAGTTTTTTAACTGATACCATGATAAATTATACTGAATGATATAAAGTCATCAAAACAATTTTTTTTTAAGTCTAACATGATACATTTTAACCATGCTATAAACTTTCTGGCTGAACTTATTGTAAGCTCTTAGTAAGTATTCTACATGTTCATTTTTGTAACATTTTTATGACGTGGTGTTTCACAGTCTGTAGATAGAAGGTTGAGAACAGAGGTCATGCTATCTTTAACCATCTGAAGGTGAAGTCACTGTTGAGCATTTATTCTCAGCAGGAAACAAAGTGATGGAGGATTGCCATGTTTAACACCTATAAATGCCATAAGGACCATAATAATATAGGGCATGTATTTTATTATTTTGCCATTCATCTTGCAAATAAGGTGCCTGTCTTTGCATGAAGGCTAAAACACAAAATAAATTCATTTGGGCACCAATTCCTTGCCATTTTCCTGAGATCTTTGAAGGTGAGAGTATTATGGGTAGAGAAAGTGAGGGTAGTGCTCCTTTTAGAGCACAGACCTGAAGTGAGAAAGAGTCCAGGATATTTCTGGACATCCTCAATAAGCATGATAGCTACAGGCTCCTGCTGGAGGGTGATACTGGGTAACAGAATAAGGCTGGTGCCTGGAATAGTTTGGCCAAGGCTGTCATCCATACTACTGGCATACCACACTTGGGGAAATAGTGCCATCACCACTATACTGACTTGAGGTATCACAAGCCTGACCTCCTTGGCCAGTTGGAGGATGAAATTAAGACATAACCACCTCAGTACAGCAAGTATAATGTAATTTACCCAACCAAACTCTCAGATTATGTGTTCCAGGCAGGTATATCCCTAGTCCTAAGTAGCAATCTACCTTCACAGAGGATGATGCTGCAACACAGACAAAAAATGATTGATTTCAATAATTAGCTTAGCTTCTGGTGTCACTCCAGATGATTCAGTATCTGTCTACCATGGTTGACAGTCCATGCTGCTTTGCCAGAGATGGACTTCCCTGTCTCCTCAAAGCTTTTGGATACTGGCAAAGACTCTTGCCTCCCCTATACTGCCTTTTCTAGGCAATGTCCAAACAACAAAACTTCTGATGTAAAGAAATCCACTAAAGACAAACTAAAGATGATGCTGCTTAGGAGCTTAAAGAGTAAACTGCACTCCCTGAAAGCACTCCTTGTCTTAGAAGATGCTGACATTTGTGCAGTCACAGAGACTTGGTTCAAGACTGCTGGGGCACTCCAGCTGTACAAGGCTACAATGCCTTTCACACATTCAGAATCCAAAATGAGTGTCAAAGAACCAACGGTGGAGGTGCATCCATCTTCATTAAACCCAAATACACCTCAAGTCTAGTGAAAAAGTATGACTGTCTGGAGCCATTTCAGGTCCAATTAACTATAAGAGAAATACCCTTCCACATCATTGCTAGCTACAGGTCACTGCCTACCTGGACTTGCTAGAGTCGCTAAACATACAGCCAAACACCTTGGTCATGGGAGATTTCAATTATCCTTCCATCAACTGGGTGACTTACACGAGCACAGGCTGGATTGCTACGAGGTTCCTGGACATTGTTAATTCAAATGATCTGGAACAGTTAGTCCACACCCCCACAAGAGGCTCACATGGCCTGGACCTAGTGCTCACCAATGTGGGTGGGTCACTGCACTATCCCCTGTGTGTTGCCCTCCCTGATAAGTTCAGATTATAAATCTGTCTCTTTTGAAGTAAAGATCAAACCTGACACCCCTACAGGAGTAAAAAAACTGAAAAGTTTCTCAAAGAAAACTATTGCCTACTGAGTGATGGTATAAAAAGTTTCAAAGCCCTGACAAAATAGTACACAATTGCCCCATTTAGTCACTTAAACAAATGCATTGACTCAGTTGTACCTAACAGGAACAAAAACATATTTTCCCAAAAAAACAAGCCACCCTGGTGAACTGTAAGTATAAAGTTATACAACAAAAGAAGGAAACTGATATCTAAGAACAGGAGGGAAGTAATGCAACAGAGGAAGAATACCCTCCACAACTTGAACAAGAAAATCAGATATCTTCTTAAGTCTTCTAAGGTTAACTGAATCTAAATTAACATCTCTAGCTAAAGACAATGATAAGGCATTCTTTAGCTATGTCTGAAACCTAGGAGGGAATGCTCAGCTGTGTGCCGAACTTATAGTGGATGGTACCACTCACATTGAACCTGAGGAAATTGCCAACCTGCTAGCCAACAGATTTGGCAATAACTTCATCCCCCTGTCCCCACCTGACATACCCCAAAGCATTCCCAACCCCAGTCCTCTACTGAGTATCTTCAAAGAACAGGTCATACAAACACTCTCCAAAAACACAGCCTAATGGGACCAGACAACTTCCCAGGCTGCTTACTAAACAATCTAAAACTAGATATAGCAGAAATACTCAGCACTCTCTTTAACCATAGCCTAAGAAATGGAATAGTCCCAGCAGAGTGGAAAACAGCAACAGTAATCCTTGCACAAAGGGGGTCCATCAACTGTCCTTGAGAACTATCGACCCATAAGCCTAACTAGCCTTATCTGCAAGGCCATGGAATGAATCATCATAGACCTTACCCACAAGGGCATAGGCTACCTTCAAACTCTTGACCCGACCCAGTTTGGCTTCGTCAAGGGTAGATCTTGCTTATTAAACCTGGTGTACATCTTTTAGAATGTTACCAAAGCACTGGATGAGGGCAAAACAGTACATCCCACCTATCTAGATTTAGCTCAGGCATTTGACATAATCCCACATTCAGGTATCATACAGAAACTCTCCCAGCTGGATATTAACCCATATATTACTAGATGGGTAGTCAACTGGCTCACCACCAGAATGCACAATGTCAAAGTTGGTGAGTTCACCTCCACCAGTAGAGTAGTTACTAGTGGGGTAACGCAAGGATCTGTGATGGACCTTCTACTGTTTGGAATCTATTTCCCTGAAGTCCAGACAAAGGTAGATGGCCTGTGAGTCACCAAGTTTGCAGATGGCTGTAAACTGGGTGCAATCATAGAGTGTCCCAACAATGTTAACATATTACAGAAAGGGCTGATGCAGACAAATAATTGGTGCCAAACAAACAGACTAAACCTTAACACAAAAGAATGCCTCATTATTTTCCTTTGGTAAAGAATTATCCCATGATAATTATGATATAAATAGCACCCCTCTAAGCTCAAACTCAGTGGTGCAAGACTTGGGAACACAGGTTCATAGCAATCTAAACTTCGATCACCATGTTCATAGGTTCATAGGTTCATAGGTTCATACTAGGCTATCTGCCCGAGGGCATTTACAAGCCTAGCCCATCGTTTTGTGGCTTACACCACCCCTTTAGTATGGGGAACTATACCCATTATTTTGCTGTGCCTCTGTCGAGCAGTGACACTGAGGTAATCCCTGGGGTATATCTGCGATCTCCCATCCATTGGTCAAGATTTCTCTTGAACAAGGCCAGCGAGGTGCTCTGCCTCACATGTACCGGGATTTTGTTCCACAGCATAGGGAGTCTTTGGGTGATGAATCTATCCCTCCAGCACGTCCTATTAATAGCCGTGTCAAGGTTTAAGTCTCCCGCCCTTGTGGCTCTGATGGATCTAGATTTTTTGAGGTGAAGCATATTCATCAAATCTGGGTTTGACATGGCCTTGTATGTTAGGCAAAGGTCACCTCTGAGCAAGCGGTAAGCGACTGAATAGAGCTGGAGTTCTTTCAGTCGGCAGCATAGGACAGATTCTTGAGACCCTTTATCCTTTTGGTGAGGAACTTTTGTGGCCTCTCCAGCTGCTGCAAGTGTCGGGTCAGATACATTCCGAATGGGGCATTGTACTCAATCATTGGTCTGATGAGTGATGAGTAAAGGGAGACTATGACCTCCCTTGATCTAGATGAGAATCCCTTCATGATAAGGTGGGCAATGTAGAAGGTCTTCCTAACTACTTTAGCTACATGGGTGTCGAATGACAGACTACTATCAACCTGGGTCCCCAGGTCCCTGATAACTTCTTCTGTGCTCAGTGGATTGCCACCTATTTGGTAGCTAGGGTAACCTTGTTTTTCCCGAAGGGTATGACTATGCATTTTTGGCATTTAACTTTAGGCCGTGGCTCTGGCACCAGTTATCTGTTTCTGTGAGACCCTTCTGAAGGATATCTGTGTCAGATGTGTTTTCTATTATGCGGGCCAGTTTGCAGTCTTCTGCAAACTTTGTCAGCCATAACCCTCCTGTGTTTGCTTGTACTTGGAAAAGTAGATGCCAAACAAGAGTGGGCCCAGGACTGAGCCCTGTGGGACACCACTTGTGACAGGCTTTGAGTCTGACATGGCGCCAGCAACTCTGACCCTGTGGGTTCTGTCACTCAGCCAGTTTGCAACCCATCTTGTGATGTATGGGTTGACATTTAAGCTGATGAGTTTTTCAATGATACCCGAGTGGGGTATTGTATCAAAGGCCTTAGCCAGATCGAGGTAGGCTGTATGGACTGCCTTTCCCTCATCAGTGGCTTTGGTGACTGTTTCGAAAAAGTCAACCAAGTTTAAAAGGCATGATCTGCCTTTGACAAAGCCAAACTGGGCTGGATCCAAAGTCTGCAAATTCCCTATGTCTTTATTTATGAGGTCCATTATGATCCTCTCCATGGCTTTGCAGATAAGGCTTGTCAAGCTAATGGGCGGTAATTTCCAGGGTCGGTGGAGGCACCGCCTTTGTGAAGTGGTACCACAGTTGCAGTGCGCCACTCCTGGCATGTATCCAGAGGTAAGACTTTGATTAAACAGCTGTCCTAGCTGTGGGTTTAATTCCTCATTGAGTTCATGGAGCACACAGCCGGGGACACCATCAGGTCCCATGGATGCTGTGTTTTTGCTTTGGAGAGAGCAGTTCTCACTTGGGCGCTGGAGATGTTTGGGGGCTGCAATCGTTTGGTATAGATATCTCTCCTTTTGGGGAGAAGTTTGCACTGAACCTGTCAGCCAGTATGTTGGCAATGTCTGTAGGATCAGTAATCTTCACATCATTTTGAACTAGATCTGAGCATATCTGGGAGTTTCCTCCCAGGTTTCTAACATAGCTAAAGAAGGCCTTATGATTGTCTTTTGAGTCTTTAGCTATTTTTCTCTCGAAATTTGCTTTGGATGATTTTATGAGAGCTCTTAGTTTTTACTTATAGTGATCAAGGGTGTCTTACCTTTTAAGGATTTTACTCTATCTTGTAGTAGCTTCCTCCTTTTGTTGTAGAGTTTGTTTATGGCTGGGGTCCACCAGACTGGACGCTTGCCTTTGGTACAAAGAGTCTTTGTTTTGCTTGGGATTGCCTTATCCATGCAGTCCTGCAGGTGCTGGTAGAAGGCATTTGTAAGTGATTCAGCGGCTTGAGTACTGTTTTCCGCGGCTCGGGGCCTTAAAGGAGACCACACTAGTCTTTAGAAGTGTGAAGTCGGCTTTGAGAAGTTCTTTACTGTGGTCTTTTTATTTCAGGTGGGGTGGGATGAGGACCTCCAGCGAGATTAGTTTGTGGTCTGATCTCACCAGTGAGGGGTACACCTCCGGTGCTGAACATTGTGCTCCCATGTTCGTGATGATGAGATCAAGTATGTTATCTCCTCTTGTGGGCTGGTGACTAGTTGTTCCATGGCATTTGAGTTTATGAATTCCAGGAACTTTTGGGCTAGGGTGTTTGGGCTTGAGTAGTGTTCCCAGTCTATATTAGGGTAATTGAAGTCACCTAGTATGATGGTGTTTGGTGATACATTTATCCCCTCTAGTGTTTTCAGGAAAGCCATGTGAGGTTCCTGAGTTTGTGAGGGTGGCCTGTAACATGCTACAATTTGCAGAGCAGTCTTGCCTATGGTTAATTGCACCTGGATGATCTCCGATGCATCGTGCGTTGCCACCAGTCTTGAGGTGTTGGTGTCCTTGATGAATATGGATACCCCCCCTCCTTTCTTGGTATTGTCCGGATTTTGGGGCCGGAACGCATGATATGAGGTAAAACCTGATAGCGCTGGGGTGCTCTCAGGAGCCTTGAACCAGGTTTCTGTCACAGCACAGACATCGATGTTCTCCATACTGAGAAGGGCCTCGAGTGCGTGCATTTTGAGATTTAGACTTCTGGCATTGAGCAGCATTACCCTTAGTTTTTTCCTTTTTGTGTTCTAGGGTGGTAGGTTTAGAATTTGAGCCTTGCCTAAAAAGGCACTATGGGGTGGCAAGAGCCTTTGCCAATATCCGAATCCCAGGGTGACAGGTGCAAGCCATCCCTTATGAAGCAGCGTGGCTTGTCCAGCATGTCATCCCAGGCAGACAGACACTGGATCCCCTTTGAATGACACCAGTGTTTAAGCCAATTGTTAAAGCTGATCATCTTATCTCTGTATTGTGGCATCATTCTTGGTGAAGGTAGGATACTGCTCAAGGTCAGGGTCATACCTGCCTGGGCTACATAATCAGAGAGCTCCTCAATGTCTCTTTTCATGTAGTCCAAGGAGGTACATCTCAGGTTGTTTACACCAGCGTGGACAATGACTGAGTCATATTTGTACCTGCTGTTGAGAGACCTGAGTGCTTGCGTTATGTGGCGGATTCTAGCACCGACAGGCAGCTTACTGTGACCTTCTCCTTACTCAGTCTGGTGAGCGGGACGTCAGTGTGTCTGACTATGGAGTCACCAATGACTAGTGTGTCTGGCATTGTGTTTGGCCTTAAGGGCTGTGACTGTTTGACACTCTGACTGTGAGGTCTATGTGTTGCAGGTGTTGTGTTCTGAGGTGGTGGTTGTTTGGGTGTCTGCTTTGGTGGCCTCTGCTGTTTTGGTAGATTTTGATCAGAGCCTCCGAGTATGTCTTTGTGTGTTTATGTGTATGATTTGAGGTTGTAATGGTACTATGTGAGACTGGGTCTATAGTGTGTGTGGTAACCTTCTCCTCCTGACTGGTCTTGCCAGTCCTATGTTGAGAGAGCTCAGCCTTCAGTTTGGCCGTATAGTTGCATCTCTCGCATGTATTTGTGTTTTGTGGGAGGAGGAGAGGGTTGTCTGTGTACATGAGGCAATTGTAACATTGCCTCAATATTCCCAGGTTCACCAGCTGAGCAGGAGAGGACACTAGCAACTGATCCCTCGACATGCTAGAAGGAATAGACAAAAAACTTTTAAAAAAGATTCCGGGGGACGTGGGTGACCGAGAAATGGGGGGTTGCCTTTTTGGGGTACTATCTATGACAAGAGTGCCGTATCAAGGTAATAAGTACTGTAGGAGCAAGTGCTACGTTTAACAGATAGAGAATAGTCTACTTGGAGTCAAGTAGAGATGATCTTTTTAATTATAGGATACGCTGATTAGATCAGTAGTATAGTTCGAGGATGGTAGTTTTAAGGGAAAATTTGAAGAGTGGACTTTAGGTAGCCCGAATAGTTTAAACCTGCTTAACCGGAGCTGCCCTAGTGTGCAACAGTGGCAACTCAGTGCTAAATCGCGCTAATGCGCGCTAAAGTGTGCTTTATAGCAGGGGGCTGGAAAAGACAGGAAATGACCCAAAATGGCCAATAAACTACAAGTTACTGCCTTAAACCACTCCTCTGAGGACAAATGAAGGAGTTATGGAAATGACCCCTAGTGGCCAATAAAACTACAGTTTCAAGTCAGTAACCACCTCTACGGGGGGCAGGGAAGCTGCTCAATGTTAGTCACTGCCACTGATGAACACAGAGACCCTCCTTCAGCCCAAGCAAAAATGGCCTCACAGAAACTTTCAAACAGTTCAGGAACAGCAAGCCTGTAACTGAACTTTTTTAACTCTCAGAAAAGTGGGAAAAAAGCAAGATGTGTCCGTAATGGTAAGAAAAGCATTTTACATTGCACATCTCATAAATAAGGGCATTGCATCCAAGACCAAAAAGGTTATAGCTCCCTTCTGTATGTACTGCACCAGACACCTTCAGCAACTGGAGAGACCACAGAGGTTTCTTACCAAGAGAATCCAGGGCCTCCAAAACAGGACATACGTGGACAGACTGAAAGACCTGTCACTATATTCTGTATAATACAGGCTGCTGAGAGGTGACCCGTGCCTGGTCTACAGACCAGTCTCTGATCCTGCCCTAATGGAATTGCTGCACATACGCAAATCAAATGAGACAGGAATAAGACACTCTGGGGATCTCAATCTATCCTGTGACATTAACAGAACATGGCAAGAGACAGATATATTTCACAGTGATTACCACTCCTAGGAATAAGCTCCCACTCCATGTCAAGCAGAGTTCCTCAATGACCCTATTCAAGCACAACCTTGACAGCTGGATGGGTGACTGTAAATTCATCGTGGGGGTGCCACCTATGTTCCTCATGGATTGGGCAATCGGTGCTGATTAGAAAATCACTCTGCTAACAAAGACAGTCTAAATATGCTCAATAAGGGTACTCAGGTTTTTACATGGCTAGGCTTGTAAAGACCCTAGGACCATTCAGTCCTTCCATATATGTCATGTAACCTCCTATGAACCTATGAATTTATGAACCTATGAAACTATTTGTTTCCAGCCCCTGCAGAGACTGAAAGGACAGGGGAATGCATAGGGTTAGACTAAAGTGCCTAATATGTTACTGGGGTAAGTAGGAAAGATGCGTCTGTTTTCATAGTGACACTTCATAATTAAAAATAATGGTAAATGACATTTACACAGCAGGACATCATCTGTCAGTAATAGTATTCCTTACTGGAATTAGTATGACTATGTGATGTTAGAATTTTGCTTCTGCATGCCACCCCCTGTGTAAGATAGGTGGCTTATCATGTTAAGTCTATGTGCACAAAGATTGTCATCATGGCTATGAGTTCAATCCCCACTCTCAAAAATGCAGCTGTCATGGCATAATTTTAACTGTTAAAATAGTTAAGCTAATAGAAGTTTAAATAAAAAAGTGAAAATGTTTAAATCATTGTCTAGATCTTAATACTTAAAGCTTATTGTCATTCACTGTATTATGAATATGAACAAATAGTTAAGAATGCAATTTCATTATTTTTGTACATCTCTTCCCCATCCTCTTTGCTCCCGTCCTTTGTATTTTATTTTTGTGTCTCCATTTTTCTTACTCTGATATGAAGCAACACAATAACCTGGATCAGCTACAACGACATGATCTGTTGTATCCCAACAGGTAGCAACACTACCACCAGCACTACCACCACCAAAAGAGTCAGACACTACATCTGAATTGCAGCCTGCCAGAGTTACCTTCATACCTCCTGCCTACCTGCACCACCTGTGGCAGGTAGCCCTGCATCTGAGGAGGGTACACTGGTAACCATCGGTAGCAGTTAAGATGAGTTGAAACATTTTTCACCCATTAAGTATTGGCAGAGCTTGTGGGGAAGATACTGTACAGTATGATGCCTGTATTGGCCTTACGGAAACCATGCTTATGTTGAGTCACATACTTGCCCAACACTGATTCCACCTTTTAAAGCAGGACCCAGTCATAATGGCTCCCAGGATGAGGAACCATGTCCCACTGTGTCAGAGCTGCCAGAGACTACATTTCTAAACACTCAGTCCTAGCCCCAAACCAGGTGTACCCTTCCCTTTTGTGTCTATGACCACCCCTTTTTGTTATCTAATCCTCCTTTTACCATTGCCTTGCCTCTATTTGTCTGATGTCTCCTTCACCATTGTTTCTCCTCCCTCATTATGTTACCTAGTTCCTTTTCAGTAGATGTGTCTTCTCTTGTGACCTACCCTCCCACGCTATCCACCTCTTTCATCCCTGACTTCCTTCCCCAACTTTCCTTTCCCCCCAAATAAATAAATAAATAAATAAATACAAAGTGCACGTTTTCCACAAAAATATTCCCACCCATGCAGCTCAGCTTCACAGACCTTTAATTAATATGCACATTGCTGGTTCAAATAGTTCATCATAGAAATGTAGTTGTCTGACAAATCATTGAGGATTTCAGTCAGTAAATAAATAAGACTATTGCAATTCACCGGCAACATTGAACTAAGAAGATGAGAGGTATGCTCCTCTCCTACCTGTATTCTGCATATTCCTAATTTTCTTACCTTGTGTTCAGCTTGCTTCCTCTTTTCATTTCTGTCCTATATTCCCATTGCCAACCTTTAATCTGGTCAAAAATAGGTGAAGACATCACACACATGCCTAAAAAGGGCTTGTATATTAAAATTATTTTTCTGTTCTTAATTTGCATAAATAATGGCATAGAGGAATGTTGCTGGTAATCTATAACTATATGGAAATGGTAATTCTTGCCTTGGACAAACACGAAGAAAAATCCTTTGCTAATGTAAAGAACTTGCCATCAGTTGTGCAAATGAGCTGAGCCCGCATGTGCATTATCAAGCAATATTGAAATATGGCAAAGGTAATAATGTTACTATGAAAGAATCTATGAGTTAAAGTATCCCTGATGTAATAATTCTGCTTTTGCTGTCCTGAGTGCTGGGTTCTAATTCCTTGAGGGTGGGATATTGTTTTAAATATTCATTTTTCATCACATAACTATATATCATTCCCCTGCAATGCTTTCTTTTATTTATTTTACACATTTCCTCTGAGTGTTTCAGTGGCATACCTGGCTAACACTCTGGTTCAGGGGGTAAGAGTGATAACAGTCATTGGTTCAAATTAATTCAACTGGATTTCTCTTGTACTGCAATCCTATCTTCCATTTCCCTAACATATTTGCTTTGTGGTGAATGTGAGTGACACAGGGATTGTTTCAAAACCATGTAGCGATCATAATCTTGTCTTGCTATTCATGTGTCCCTTTCCCCTGAAATGAAAACATTCCTCTCATCCATGTGTACATTCTGTTATGGAGTCTGACACTGCCAAACAAAATGTAAGTTTGGAGTCAACTAGCAGTTTTGAATTAACAGGTTCTGAGATGTGGTCCTAACCCACCTCCATTCAGCTCATTGCTTCTTAGCTTACCTTATGTGTTACCCTATGTGTTCTTACCCTTTTTTAATCTTGGTTCTGTATTACCATTTCCAGCCTACAACATGGTCCAAAATAAACACAACATGCACATATCCACAATACAGTTAAGTGATTGGTTGTTTTCCACTGTTTGGTATTCACTCTGCAAATGTGTCACATATCCAATATATGTGTCTTCTTAATGACCTGTTACAGTTATAATGTTTCAGTGGCTGCTCATGATATACACTGTTATGTATCATATCAGCATGAAAGGCATGTTACAGTTGTAATGTTTCAGTGGCTGCTCATGATATACACTGTTATGTATCAATACAGTATGAAAGGCATAGGTTCAAAGTCATTGATGTTGTTGGTTTTCTTCGCCCCACCTCCATCCTGCTCAATACTTTTGACATCCTATTTGCTTGCCACCTTTTTTTGTATTTGTCATGTACCCTTTACAACCTTTAATCTTATCAAAAACACAATATCACAACACACAGATGCCCGAAAAGAGCTAATAAAATATCAAAAATCTTCCATCTGCAGTCATGTTGAGCAAAGTTGGTAGAGAACAATTTCGCTGTTCATATGCACACAAAAAGAAATGGTATTTCTCTTCCTATGGCAAAAGTAGAAAAATCTTTCAAACATGCTAAGCGCTTTGCATCTATCATGCAAATCAGCTGACTGTTAATGAGCATCACTAACCAAACTGAAATAAGGTTCATAGGTTCATAGGCTGGTACTAGGCTATCGGCCCTAGGGCCTATACAAGCATAGCCATAATTCCCTGGTTATTTATTCCCACACTATTTACTTCCCTGGACCCCTGTCTAGCAGGGTAACTGATGTGATCCCTGGGGTGAATTTCCTTTCTCCCATCCAGTCATCAAGGTTCCTTTTGAAGAGGGCCAAAGAGGTGCTCTGTTTGACAAGTATGGGCAGTCTATTCCAGAGTCTGGGGAGTCTCTGGGTCAGGAACTTATCCCTCCAGCATGTTTTGTTTATTGTGATGACAAGATTTAGATCCCTGGAGCGTGTTGCTCTGAGAGATTGGGATTTCTGTAAGTGTAGCATGTCCAACAGCTCTGGGTTTGACATGGCCTTGTATGTTAAGCAGCGATCGCCTCGGAGTAGACAATATGCGACAGAGTATAGCTGGAGTTTTTTAAGGTGGTCAGCATAGGGCATCTGCTTTAGGCCTGTGATTCTTTTAGTGAGGTATTTCTGCGGCCTTTCCAGTTGTTGCAGATGTCGTGAGAGGTACATACCAAATGGGGCATTGTATTCTATAATGGGTCTAATGAGGGATGAGTACAGTGGACAATGACCTCCTTTTTTCTGGATGAAAAGCCCTTAGTGATGAGGTGTGCCACATAGAAGGATTTCCTGACTGTTGTGGCAATGTGGTTATTGAAGGTGAGACCACTGTCCACCTGTGTCCCTAAGTCTCTTATCACATGTTCGGTGTTTAGTGTACTGCCACCTATGTGATAATTCACAGGTACATGTTTTTTCCCAAAGGGGCTAACTATACATATTTTGGCATTGAGCTTGAGCCCATGTCTCTGGCACCAAGCATCTGATTCTGTAAGGCCCTTTTGTAGAGTATCCACATCATTTGGGGATTCAATAATGGCTCCCAGTTTGCAGTCATCTGCGAACTTTGTTAGCCAGAGTCCCTTAGTGTTGGCCTGTACTTCAGAGAAGTAGATGCCAAACAAGAGAGGTCCCAGGACTGAACCCTGAGGTACTCCACTTGTCACTTGTCTGGAGCTGGATTTGGAGTCAGCTACTTTTACATTGTGGGTTCTGTCAGTAAGCCAGTTGGCAACCCATCGAGTGACGTAGGGATTAATGCCCAGCTTAGTAAGTTTATCTATGATTCCAGAGTGGGGGATGGTGTCAAAGGCCTTGGCAAGGTCTAGATAGGCTGTGTGGACTGCCTTACCCTCATCCATGGCTCTGGATACTGATTCGAAGAAGTCAATAAGGTTCAGGAGACAAGATTGGCCCTTCACGAACCCGAACTGGGTGGAGTCCAGTGTTTTAAGGTTGCCAATGTCTTTGTTTATAAGTTCCATGATAATATGTTCCATGGCCTTGCAGATCAGGCTCATCAGACTGATGGGGTGGTAGTTCTCGGGATCCAAGGTGGATCCCCCTTGTGGAGTGGGATAACTGTAGCTGTGCACCACTCAGTGGGCATGAAGCCTGAGGTGAGGGTATGATTAAACATGATACTTAGGTGAGGTGCCAGTTCATTTTGTAGTTCATGTAGTACACAGCCCGGGATGTCATCTGGTCCCATGGATGCTGTATTCTTAGCTTTGGAGAGTGTGTTTTTTATCTGTGTGGCCATTTTTACCAGAATTTGGCAATCTTCCAGTATTGAGATGGGCCATTTAGGGGGTGAGAGGGTGGTAAAGTTGGCACTGAATCGATCTACCAGGATATTGGAAAGGTGAATTTAATAGTTTCATTGTAACAGCCTGCATGTCTCATTATGGTATTAAAGTGGAGTGGACTTTGTCAATACACTAGAGAGAGGGTTCAGATACCCTGATTATTGCATGGCGTTTACCAATGTTCATTTTTCATTCTTCCACATGTTCTAACATTCCCTTTAAATGTGCATTTTCAAACCCCTTCAGCATAAGGGGGTGGGTTGGTATAACAGAAAAGGTCTTCACTCATAGACACAAGGTGTAGGGTTAAATTCTGATGTCAAGTTATTGACTAGGCTTAAAAATCACCTTTCAGGGTAGTTAGCCTAGTACTCTTAAATTTATATGTTCTTCTGTGGCTTTACAAGCTCAATTAGGCAGACAGCGGTTCAAATCCACAGAGGTCTACTTTGTAGCAGTCTTTAAAACTTTCTGCATCATGAGCTAATAAGGCACCATTCAAATATAAAGTACGGAAACCAAAATACGTGTATGTGACAGCGTCAATGGCTTAGTCTTCTCATGCAGTGATGTATTATTATCAATACTATGGCAGAAGAGTTTTAATCTCTTGATAGCTGATATTTCTTCTACAATATTCAGTTTTTAGTCTTGAACACTGCTCTAACATATCTCTGAAATTTATACTTTAAGACCCCTCATTGTACCTTCTTCTGTGGCTTCACTTGATAATAAACTGCTCTAGAGAATAGCATTGTCAAAGGGAGGAGTTCAAACCCATTTACAGTATATTTTTGAGGTCTTGCTTTCATGTGTTCTCCTCCTCGAACTGTGTTTTTCTGTCACCATTTTATGAGTGTTTCTATGGCATGCATTCCTCAGATAGAGAATATCAGTGACAGAGGCAGAGGTTCAACGTCATTCATGTGTGTTTCTCGTTTCTTGCTATCATGTGTTCCATTCCACTGAAGATAAACATTTCTATCATCAGTGTATAAATTATGTGGGGGAGAGCTTGGCACTTTCTAATATAATTTATTTCTGGAGTCTTCTGCCATTGTTGACCTAGGAAGTTGATAGATATGGACTCCAATTCTACATTCATCATTCTTTTTCCACATTTTCTCACATTAGGTTGTATCCTCTGCTTGCTTCCCCTTTTCATTTCTATCTATCCTATATTCCTAAGTTATGATATGATCAAAACATAAATGGATATAACACACATATGCTGAGAATGGGCATAATAATTCAAAATCATATTCCTGTGCACATACACTGGCAGAGAGCAATGCAGATGGTCATGTATGATCACATCTTATAGCAAAACGATGAAAATCCTAAGTACATGCTAATCAGTCATGCAAATGAGCTAAACCCTCATTACACAGTCCAATCTGAAATAAATTGCAGTTATGCTGTAATTTGAACTCATCTGATGACAAAATGTACTCGTGTAATTCTGTGTTAGTGAACTGGTTGGGGGATTCCCATCCCCTGTGGGCAATATTTTGTTTTACAACTTTTTGGTTTGCAGTCTGCACATGTTCTACAGTGCTTATAACCCTTTTTACTCAGACTGCTGCAGTGGCTCCCCTTGATAATACCCTACTATGGAAGCATTTAGCGGGGAAAGTCATGGGTTCAATTTACTTGAGGCTTATCTTTTTTTTTTTGCCATCCATCTGCCCATGTGCTACTTTCCCCAGTTTGTGTGTTTTATGATTCCTTTTACTTTGACTGCTGCAGTCTCTCACCTTACCAGTAAACTGTGGCAATACTGGTATGTGGACTAACTTGATGGACAACTCCCCTCTTGGTACCATATATTCCTTTTGTAATGACATTCATATTATAGTACATGTTCGTTGCTAACATTCTGATGTTGTCAGGACTGGTGCAGGTTGATGCATCACATTACTTAATGCATCCTACATCTCCTGTGCAGGTTTCACATATCGTTATACCACCCTCTTCATTCTGCTGTTCTGATAATTAGGTTCCCAACCCCCTTAGTACTTTATGCTGCTCATCTCTGTGGATTCTGTTGCTATGGTATATCTTCTACCCCACCCTCAGCCATCAGTTATACTTTCCCCTTCCACTGCACATTTCTCTATATATATTTATTATCATTGATAACATCATCAATCTACACCTGTGTGCATGTAAATACATTGACTACTAGGAGTGGCCATGCACCATATGTATTTAGCTCAGCTGTTTGCACTTCAATGTGGCTGAGAGGTCATTCACTATGATCTACCCATCAGTCTGTGCTACATCTGCAAAGAGAGGCTTCATCTTGTGCACATTGGCCTGATCGCATGCATAGATAATACGTCTTGAGCCTTCTCACACACTCAATAGAAAAGGTGGTGGTTTGGCCATAATCACAGCTATGGCATTTATGAATCTCCAGGATACATCCATTAACCAATCCTTGGTATATATAAGGTTACTGACATCTCTTATCTGAGTTGCCAATCTGTGGTTTGTATGCAACAATTGATTTCTCTTATGTATCAGAGTTTCCAGACCATGGTTTATATGAAAGTGCTACTAATTTCTATCAGTTAAGTGAGTAAGTATTTCTCAATAGTAAATCAGATCTTTAAATTTTTTTTATAGGTTGAAGGTTGACTGTATGGAGTCCTTTAAAAGATGATCAAGGAAACAAGCCAAAATGTCCCAGCCTGAAATATTAGGTTATCAGCCAAGATGCAGTATAGTAGGCTTCAATGGCAAAGAAGTCTGAAGAGGGCCATTTATTTATTTATTTATTAACCTTATTGACCATGTTGGTGGGCTGGGACTCGGACCATTTTCAGCTAGGGTCCATTATGATGAGCAGCATTAAGACCTGGACAAATTCAGCACTACCAGGGCTCATTAGCATACAACCTCTTCTAAGGTTACAGTAGTAGTCAGACTTTCTATCCAATAGTGTTGATTTGGCTAATGTTTATATCCTCTCTTCCAGTACAACATTGCAATACATAGAATGCTATCTCAGCGGACAGTGCAGCAACCAGGAAGTCCAAAAGTCAAGAACAAAAGCACAGTCAGCACTGTTCGCCATATTCCGCCTCCGTGTCTTTGGGAATTCAACTCTAAACAACACTATCACAGTCCAAAACACCTTCTGTCACATAAACCAGTTCGCAATTTAAATGTAATAAGAATTTATTGTGACCAAAAACGCCAAGGCTGGTTAAGCGCTTTCACTTGTTAACAACAAGCTTCATCAGAACACCATGATAAGTTAAACAATTGCTTAAATAACATTTTTGGCGCCAATTTAATTTAAATTTTTTAAAGAAATACACACATATTACAATGTGTACTACTCTTATAAATAAAAAACTGTTGTACACAAAAAATATGCTTATTTAAAAATGCTTATTTAAAAATTCCATAACATAAGTGAAACAAGTGTATGAATAAATGAATAAATAGATAGCCAACACAGATGTGAAGCAATTTGAACATACAAAATAATACTGTTCATTTTAAAGCCAAATAAGGTTTGCTAGATAATCCCCAGGATTCATGAAGCTTGCACCAGGCGCATGCATAGCGTAGGCGTTATAACACCAAATATGGCCGTCGAGCGATTCAGGTACGATCCAATTCCACATGCACTACCGGCGTACGCCAGAACTGCGCAGCCCCTGGCGTAGGTATGCTAATCACCCCATGTGCAGTGTCGCACCATGCAAATGAAGGCATATAGCGATTCATGAAGTGGTGCAGGCATAGCGTAAGCCCATGGAAATGTAAACCAAAAAACACGGTTTACATTTTCCCGAACAGAACATCGGAGCTATGGAAGAGGGCCAGACCCAGGTATCACAACGTTAACATATGCCAATGGCGAAATACACAGCCAATGGCATAAGAAAAGATGCACAACACGTAAATAACAACATTTAATGTCATGTCCACAGTAATGCATAGCACAACTGCAGGGCATGTGTGCGGAAGCTGTAACATAAAGAAATAATATAAAAATGTCATAAAATCGCAACGTAATAGAAATCAGGTTTACAGCATAATACACAATGGTAGGCATGGAACACCACAACCAAGGTGCAAGGGTTGCTAAGAGCTTG
Organism: Protopterus annectens; assembly: GCF_019279795.1. Lineage (NCBI taxonomy): Eukaryota > Metazoa > Chordata > Ceratodontiformes > Protopteridae > Protopterus > Protopterus annectens. The sequence goes on along the minus strand of NC_056751.1, from coordinate 228,104,400 downwards.
CAATAGTGTTCGGCGTGGTAACTATGAATTAGTAGTCAATGCCATGCAAATGAGGCAGATAATACTGAATTGGAAATGTCCCGCCGGATGAAGGTTGTACCATATGGTGCAGCGGTATAACACCGAGGAGTGGCTCAGAGGAGATACATGACATCAGCAGAGGGGTGTGTCACCATAGCAGTAAGCAGATTGGAGCATTGCAAATCTGTCCTATCTGTTACTAAGCAAAGCTGCAGGACAGGGGTGGGGAGGAATCGTTTAGCTGAGAGCACACATGGTGCCCAAAAGCGCATGTGTACGAGGATGAAAACATGCCCGAAACCCAGTAATTGGACACACGCACCACAAACAATAGCAGAAACAGGAAGGTCAGGGGAAGAAAAGAAGGAAATGCGGAAGTAGGGTAATTGGAGTACTAATGAGCAATCAACACCAATCAACCCACGAAGGCCAATCGACGGCAGCTGACAAGTCTGCTTGCAGAAACCTGCAAAACAGGATAGGGGAGGCATTTGAATGCAAAGGCGGGGAGGTATTGGATTGCAAAGATAGGAGACCTGACACAGCAGAGCAAAGTAAACTGACAGCAGACCGACAGTAGCACACATAACACAAGATACGCCAGGACCAGGAAAGTACAAATGAAAGTAGGCTGCAGGATGCACGCCAGAAAATGGTAGGTGCAACATGCAGAAATGTAAAGGGAAGGTCAAGAGGTAATCCACGGCAGGCAAATGTAATTCAACACCAAAGGCACCACAATAGTAGTTCCGGCAGTAAAACACATAAGATAACCTGTAGCTACGATCATACATACACATTCTATGACATCATCTGTGTTCACAGCACAATAGTATAAAGTGTGAAAGCACCCAACACACACCTGTGTATTCTCAAACACCGCACCATAGGTGTAAACACACGGGGAACTTTTAAAATGTACATGTTGGGAGCTGCCATAGCTGTGATTCATCAGCATGTGTTAGAGACTGACGGCGTTGTGGAGGATGATGCCGACAGCCACCGCAGGCCTCGGAGGAGAAGGAGAGTGTTCAGACCAAGGGTAACCTACCAGGGGCTACATGACCTGGAGATAGTAGAGCCTTACAGGGTAGACAGGGACATCTTACAGCAAATAGTGGAGCTGTGCCGACCACGCCTGTGAACCAGAAACAACAGAGGGGAACCCATCCCAGTGGACATGAAGGTATGTGTAAGCCTGCGAATACTGGCCACAGGTACCTTTCAAAGGCCAACTGGAGATATAATGGGTATCTGACAGGCATCAGCATCTAGGGTACTACACCAGTTCCTGGATGCCATGTTACCACATGCCAATGAGCAGATATACTTCCCCAGAACTCAGGAGGAGTTGGCCAGCAATATGCGCCACTTCCACCGTGTGGCACAATACTGGATGTGATAGACTGCACGCACATACAAATCAAGTCACCACCCGGTGAGCAGGGTAGGCACTACATAAACCGCAAGGGATTCCACTCCATCAACTGCCAGGTCATGTGCAATGCCCAGGGCATTATCATGGATGTGTGTGCTGGCAGCCCTGGAAGCTACCATGACTCCCATATCTGGCATGCCTCACAGCTGTATCAGGTATTTGTCAGGGGGGACAACCCATATGGACATCTCGTGGGGATGCTGGCTATGCACTGGAGCCGTGGATGATGACTCCCATCAGAAATGCACACACACCCATGCAAGAACGCCATAATGAGGCACACGCACAAACCAGAATCATCATAGAGCGTGTGTTCGGGATGCTGAAATCATGGTTCCAGTGCTTGGATACATCTGGTGGAGCCTTGCAGTACTCTCCAGGCACATGTGCCCACATCGTCATAGTATGTGCCATGCTACATAATATGATCCTGCGGAAGCAGCTGCAGCAGGGACAAAATGGTGAAGGCCCTCATAGCCCACCGCAATTGCCAAGGCCATTACAGGCACAGAGGGATTCAGACCATGAACACACTGTGCCAGCCCCAGTAGGCAGACAGAGGTGTGCCCAATATGCCTACGCCTTGGCAAAGAGGGAACGTATAGCACATACTCTGACAGTGTAGGCCCCTATGGACTGACACCTCTCCACCTGCACACACAGTAAAATGGATAGCACACAAACATGACCACCTGTAAATTGTAATGTATAGGTGGCCCAATGTGTGACTCCTACATAGGCACCCCTCAAACATTGTAAACACAACAGCCAGTGGAACACGGAATGCCAGCACCTGAACAGTACATGAGTCTTACAGCATATGGTGGTGCTGTGTGCCTGTCATGTTCCCCGCCAGATATATATATATATATATATATATATATATATATATATATATATAGATATAGATATATATATATATATATATATATATATATATATATATATATATATATATGTACACATATGCATATATATAATACAGATAGAAAGGGCAATAGAGGGATATATGGTGATATAGATGGATTCAGCGATATCTGCAAATATAATAGATAGTTCAACGACATTCATAACATCTTGGAGGTACAAATAAATAGGATACCGCCAACCATGGAATGTGTAACATACCGACATGCATAACCATGAGGCTGAAAGACCGATAGAACACAGTACCGGAACAGTACATCTGCGAGTAATAGTATGATGATATGTAGGGACAGTTAGTCACCGCTGCCGGTGTCGCGGTCCACGTAGGTACTGTGTTCAACTGTGTCTGTGAGTGCCGTAGTCTGTGCAAGTGTGCGTTGAGGGTGCCGTGTCCGTCTCTGTGTGACTGTAATGTGTGTGTGTGTCCGCAACATGTGTTTGTTAGTGCCATGTCAGAGGCAGATCAGTATGGTAGGTGTGGGTATAGCTAGCCGTAGGCATACGGTTACTACCTGTCCCACAGTAGGAGGGACAGCCCCACCCTGGGCAGGTGTGTCCTGACATAAAACAGTACAAAGGGCAAATGTCTGAGATGGTAGGACATAAATATGTCCCATATATAATGTAACAGTTGTATTTAATAGTTATGCCTGTATGTAAGAAACGTAAATGTTACATGCAATATGATAAGTAGCCAAAGTCACACAACAATAGGTATGTAGTGAGGATAAAAGTATGTGCTAACCTGTGTACTGACCGTGGCTATGTGTTGGCCTGTAAACACCGCTTTGTGTCCCGCAAGTGTCCAACAATGACCATATGAAAAGGTGACAACCCATGGCAAACAGGCTCTTTTAACAACACAACCACAATGACTGCAAATATCTGGGACAGAAATACAAGGGATAGCTATCACTTACACATAACCCTTGATATATCGCTGCAATTACGGAGGTATACAAGTAGCAAGCTCACCTGCAGATGATATAGAAACCAATTAACAACAGCCCAACGTACAATCCCGTAACATAAGTCTACTTACTGTTAGCTCTCTAATTAGGGACCGAGCCCACACACATATATACGGAATATGTAGAAATGCAAGGCCCACAAACCTGTATATGTTACGTACACCCACCGACATCCCCCACACTAGAAACTAAAGCAATACAGACTGTAATAGCAGCACAAACATCCAGTCAGTCAATTACATCTGCAGAACCCTGAACATACCGTGTGAAAGACACAATTAAAGGCGTCATGCAAAATTGCAGGCATTGTATAATGGAACAAACAGCCATGTTACAGGTTTTGTTTGCAATACTCCATTATCAGACGTTGGGATGACAGGTACACCCACATGTTGAACCAAATACTCTATCTGTCTCACACAATCCACGGGGGACATGAATCCAAACTATATTGTCTCCATGCATAGCAGTTGCAGTTACACATAACAAAACACAATACAGACCGTCTCCCCGAAGGTAGGGCAAATAGGCAACACCCAAGTGGAGAATCCAATTATACCCCACTGTCGCCACGTAATTGGCGAATGGAGTAGCTGCACAGCTGATATGCAAGTAATTAGTCACTCAGGAACACCAATTGGTGGGATGAATCCACATGTTTCAGGTATCGACGTATATAAGGATGACTTGCCAGACATTCAAACCGTATGCTCATACCGAATACCAGTTGAAACACTGTGAGAGAGATAGAAACGAAACGCTGTAACGACAAGGTATGTAGAATGTTCGATATGTAAGGTTATGTATAGCATGATCTGTATTAATTAGTTTTACTGTATGTATAGCCTGGTTTGCATTAATTAAACGTGTCCGCAATGCATAAAGTGGGGAAGGATATTTATGTAGTAATGTCTTGCTGAGCATACTAACGCTTGTAGAAACTGTGCATCCAGCAGTGGGACACAAGGTACACAGCACAGACACCACAAGGGATGCTACATGAGGGCGTTAAACAGAACAATTCCATACAACCCGCCGTCAGTGGTAGGGTATGTCCAACAAGTACGTGCCATAGCAGGGGATAGTATATGTTGATATACTGTCACAGCACACATGTGTATGGGCGTATAATGTTAATGACATATGTAAGGTGGTCCTGCTGTGCAAGTATGCTTTGCATTATGGGATACTATGTGAAATATGTGTAATGTATAGTATTATAGGTAGATATGACAGATATTCTACACGGCATAACAGGCATATCATGCATACCATAGGTATCGTCTATTGGTATGTATAATAACAGGATACATATGGCCTGTAGGTATGGGACATAGTAATAGCATGATAGCTAATCTAAATGGAAGCGCTACCATGTAACCATGCACAATGCACATGTAATAGCTTCACAGGTGCATAGTGGGGTACTATGCAGTCTGGCAAGTCCATGTGTAAGCACAACTACAGTGTTCACACTAGTGGCACCTCTCCAGGGTAGTGTCCTGTGAACAGCAGAGCCAGGTGTCACCTGCACCTCTGCACAGTACAGCCACTGCAGTGATCCCAGGCCTACATGTGTCTCCGAACCACCAAGGGAGGTATCACATGAACAGTGCTACTGAGTGTCCCTGCGTGATGTACATAGGACTTATGTTCCAAAGCATGGTGAGTGTCCGGTTTGGGAATGTAACCCACAAGCACATCCCACTCATTGTGGCATGTGTGCACATATCCATGAGCATGTTGCTCACAGTGGCCTCTGCTTATGTCGCGTATGAGGAGTATATCCATCAATAATGTTGTGGACATGGGCCCTGGCTGATCAGCAGAGGTCACCCCTGAGTATGTAGTATGCAAATTTGTACAGATGTGGTGTCCGTAGTGCAGCTGCATATTTAAACTGTCGGAGCTTAGTAAACGTCATGGCGTGTTGATGTTGTGGCATGTAAAGCTGTAGCTGTTGTGTAAGGTACACCCTAAATGGGGTGGTGTACCCTTGAATGTGTGTAGATGTCTTGAGTTCAGAGGTACAATGGGTGCCTATGTACCAGCTACACACCCAGTACAGACAGGTGTGGCCACGTAGAAGGATATCCACGCCACAGTGGCAATACGGTAACCACAGGAGTGGGTGCGACATATGTGTGTACTGCAAACATGTACAATGTGATATGTATGTAGGGGACTACCATCCATGTGACAGTCAGTGGGTGAATTGTGTAATGCAAAGGTGATGTGCATGCACCTTGTGTCATGCAGCTTGATGCCATGATAGTCATATTATGTATCTGTCACAGCGACACCCATATGGTTGGAGTCAGTATCAGCTGGTGGAGCAATCATGGTGCTTGGTATGTAGAGGTTTGAAAGCTAGGCAGGGAAAGTCCCCTGTGCTAGCCTGTTCCACAGGGAAGCATATACTGAACATGAGGGGCCCTATGACTGAGGACCGTGGTATGCCAAATGTATCTGACATGTAGTAGGTACTATGGTATGCTGGCCTCACTATGTGTCCTGTCCATGAGCCACATAGCATAACATCCTGAGACACAGGGTATGATGTGCAGGTGGATGTGTATGTTGTCAATACCAGAATGGGGAATGGTGCTGAAAGGCAATGAGAGGACAATGTAGGATGTGTGGACTCCCGTACCATCAGCAACTGCCCTGGTAACTGTATGAAAGGAGTCCACCATGTGTAGGGGCCATGCTGTGGCCCTAACAAGCCCAACCCGGGTGGCAGCAAAGGATGGGAGCCCAACAATGTCTCTGTGAATGACGTCCTTGATGATGTGTCCCATAGCCATGCAGAACAGTCCAGCCAGGTGTGTAGGACTATAGTCCCACTCGTGCAATGCGGTGCTACCTGTGTGTAGTGTGATAAATGCTGCTGTGTGCCATTCAGGGGCTACAATGTCTGAAACAAGGCTATTACTGAATATGGTGGCCTAGTGGGGAGACATGTAATTCAGAGGTTGGTGGACATCACAGCCTGGGACATTGGAAGGTGACATGGGGCCAGTGTCCCAAGACATATAGAGTGTAGGTCAGTACTGTGTAGGTGTGACCACAGGGACACCACAATGTTCATGTATGGATTGCGGCCCTGTAGTGAGTGAGAGGGTGTAATGTCAGCACTGAATCCATCCTCCAGCATGTTGCCAACAACACCTGGGTCTGCAATGTTCCTGAGTGACTGTTGTATGTGACAGCAGATGTGGGTGTTGCCATCAAATACTGACATACCACCATAATGCCTGGTGGTACACCCCGGAATGTGTGGCAGTCATGTTTACGTAGCTAGTCTTGGAGTATGTGATGAGGAACCCCATGGCCCCACCACGGCTGACCAGTGAGCCACCCCACACATGGGAATGTACACCACTGTGCAACAGCCTACACCTGTTGTTGTACATCATATGTCCATGGAACATGACCACCAGAGTGGCGTCTGTTATCTGGTGTGTACCATCATGGCTCTGTGTGGAATAGCATGATCCATGCAGTTCTGTACATGCTAATGAAGTGCACTGGGGTATGTGTCAGCATTTGTATGTGCATTGTCCATCTGCACGGGTGTCATGATATTAACAACCGCTGTCAGCAGACATCTGTAGTAGGTGTTGTAGTACTCATGTACTGTGTATGCTGTGATGGGTGTGTTGCCAGGATGTGGTTAACAAGATTGATTAGCATATGTTTGGAATCCACCAATGAGGGGATAACCCCAGGTGTGTAACACCACTCACATGGTGGTAGTGTTCATGCCAAGGGTAATGTAGGTCTTGGAGGTGGTGTGTATGGGTTGATCCAGCAGAGCGGAGGGTATGACTCATGGATGTGTCGGTACATGAGTGGCTATCCCAGTGAAGTGTGGAGCAGTGTCAGTCACACATCAGTAGTAGCTGTCTGAGGCCCACAGTCCACTATACCAACATAGAAGATATGTTACCTGTGGGGTATGATGTTGACTCTGTCACTTGTTACAATGTGTATAGCGGTCCTGGACACAGTTAGTTGCACATGGAGCACCTCTGATGCATTGTGCTAAGCAACTTGCCAGGATGTGTGCAAAACATAGTGGGATATGGGAACCCCTCAGCTGTGGGTGTGCCGGTCCAGGTATGTGCCTGAAAGGTATGGTCTGTCTATAACCTGTCATTGCAGGTGTGCTCTGCAGAGCCTAAAGGGAGGTCCCAGTCACTGTAGAGATGTTTAAGTGGTGCATTATAAGGTGTGCCTTGCCTGCGTGCGTCACAGAGGAAGATGCAAGCATTGTGTCACATGACCCCATGTCGTGCCTGCCAGTTACCGCCCTGCCGGTGACAGTTATTGGAAACTGTGCAAGACAGGCAGTATAGAAGCAGCAAGAGCCTTACATGTGAGCTGTACTCCCAGGGCTGACAGGTGCAAGTCATCTGTGCCACAGCATTGTGTTTGACCAGGACAGTCATAGCGGACAGATATCAGATGCCTGTGGAATGACAATAGGAGCATAGGCAACTGTTGAAGTGACACAGTCGGTCATTGTACAGTGGTATCGTGTCCGGACAAATGCAAAATGCTCCCCAGGGCTTGGCCCACACCCTCAGGGCTATAAGAATGGTGAGCTATTGCATGTCCCTGCGCACGTAGTCTGTGAAGTGGCATCACAGGGCAGTCACACTTACATGGAGAATGATAGTCATATCGTACCTGGTGAGGTGTGGCATGGGTGCATAGGTTATGTTGCAGAAGCAGTTACCTGACAGCAAGATGTAAGCGACTAACGCCTTGTGTAGCCTGCTGTGTGGAACTGCACTGTGACTCCCTACAGAGTCAGCTATGACTGGTGTGTTGTGAATGTTATAACTCACTATTGGCTGTATGTGATGGGCACACATGAGTCTGTGGGCTATAAGCTGGTGATGTTGTCTTCCATGATGGGGGCTACCTCTGGTGCCTACAGTGAGTATGGAGACGTACTGCACAAGTTGTCCTCGTAGGTTTGGCCAGTGGTGTAGATCATGTGAGACTATGTGATGGGTGGGGTGTGTTGCGAATGTTACACATCCCCAAATGACTGTCAGGTGCAGTCAGGGTTGGTGACAGCATTACCCCCAGCCATAGCTGTCAACCTCCTGTCCCCAAACTGAGGAACATTAGCCCTCATACTGTGTGACAAATGGGCAAAACATGGAGCACTTACAACTGGCTTACTAACAGCTTCAACTAGGAAGGGCATATGATGGCTAAAATAGGCTGGTCTTACATATAAAAAAGATATTCCTATGAATTAATATGATTCCCATCTATTTAGCCATGGCTAGCAAGTAAACAATTTACAACAATGAATGTGTGACAGACCCTTCCAATGTGGAACCTTGAGGAACATGCACCTTTTAGAACCCCAAATGAGGTACGTTCCTCGTAATGAGGTACACCTGAGAGCTATGCCCCCAGCACGGCTGCAGAAGTGCATCCCCCACAGGCTGTAGTGCCGTATTTTGGGAAGTGAGCATTGAATGTGACAATTGCTCTATTGCCACATGTATGACATATCCCTCATATAGACAGGCAGTAGCACTGGTACGTGACAGTTGGACATGCCTGTATATACAACCATGTCCCACAGGATATGTGCGTTACATGTGTACAACAGCTGTCGTACCTTAAGCAAGCTGGGAAGTGTAGGACAGCCAGTGTACCTGTGGGACATGGTGTGGAATGGGTGCTATAGTAATCAGTAGCTCATGACATGCTCACAAGTTCTGAACAAGTGCCTAGCATGACCATGCAATACAGATAGGGTGTTGGATAATATCAACCCACAAGTGGTGATGACAGTCATTTAGGGTGGCACCGCACTATAACCCTGCTGAGTATGGTGTGCATGTCCATGAACCATTAGCACTGTAGATGTTAGCAGTACAGATGTACAAGACAGCACGGATATTTGATTACAAATACCTTTGCATGTTACAGGAGTGTTCCACCAGTGGCCTGTTGACAGACTCACAACCACAAAAGGTGCAAGAGTGACATGTGCACAACACACCAGTGCCAGCTACAGTAGAACAGGGTTAATGTGTTGTACCCCACCCTCATTGTAGCCCATACCACACAGACAAATGTTAGGCATCTGTGTATGCAAGGCTGTGAATGGCCATGACCTATCAGTATAGCTGTGTCAGTGTTGTGAACAACATACAGAATGGGCTGTGTGGGTGAGGTGTGTGACATATGTGCACAGTCTGATGGATGATACCAGCAGCGTCACTGCTAGGTGAACATCCCTGTACCCATAAACTACTACCTAGGCTGTGGTCAACATTATGGACACTGTGTAAGGGATGGTGCTGTGCAGTGCACCCCCCGACATGGTGACGTCTCCAGGCTCCTTAGGTAGCCATATGAGGTACCCATGTCATGTCAGGGTGCCATCCATGAGCACGGAGATCACTGGACAGGCATATACAGCACTGTGGTGACCAATATTGGATCACATACCACCTGTAAGGGGTAATGGCTATGCATGGATGTGCGATACCAGCCTTCACAATCCTCACCCCCACTATGCAGCAGCTGTCTACCTTGCAGAAAGACATTTGCTACACCATGATGATGGACATGCTACATGTCCATATCCTGATCTATAAGACATATGTCATGGACAGCTACCATCCTAATACTAGGATCGCCACAGGCTGGACAGATCCCTGTGCCATATATGTGACATACTCCTGCCATACCATGCAACCCTGTCCATCAAAGCTGCACATGTCATCCCAGTCATACATGGTGTGATGGCCGCATGGTAGATGTACTATCAACTGACTGGATCAGTAATGTGGCACTGATGCACCTTGCAGTAGCACAATGGCTGTCTGTTACAGCTTGGAAACCATGCTGGCACATGCTATGGTTGATAACCATCCCTCCGAATGTCGTCTGACTAGCCATTGTCCCATGTCTATCACATGTGCAATACAGGCGATCCGTGGCATGATGTTGAACAGTTGTACAGTGCTGTGTAGATGTATATGGCAAAACACATGCATGTACAGGTGTCCATGCGTATGTGTGCATTGTCACTGCTCAAGTCCATTACGGCTGTGTCTGTGTTGATATGTGACATATACACAGCATCCAGGTCAACAGTAGTACCTTGGACACATCCAGGCATGTGCAGATAGGTAAGAACACAAGTGCAGGCAAATAGTCATGCCCACAGCAAGACAGCATTTACATGGAGTATGAACACTGTAATGAGGTGACACACATATATGGTGATGATATCCAATGCATAATGGGTGTGACATGTGTGACACAAACACGTCAGTCGTGTCAGTGTCATGATGCTTTGCAAAGATAACTGTGCAGATGTAGTAGATGTCATAGATATGTATGTGCAGCAGTATCTCTAGACATCTCTGAAATTGTGACCTGTCACCATCATTACATCTTACAGATAATGCCCCGTACTCGCCTCCCAGCATACACCCGCCAGGAGGATGATGTCCTCATCCCACAGCTCCATGACAACTATGACTTGTTGTTCAGCCATGTGCCACAGCATGCCCAGCAGCGGGATGACCTGTGGCAGGATCTACACAGGAGGGTGAACGATGTGGGTGGCCATAACCACACCTACCAGCAGGTGCGCAGACACTGCACGGACCTGATACGACATGCAAAACAGCGTGCCACTGCAATCACCAGGGAACAAGGTGGAACAGGTGGTGGGCCACCAACCCAGTCCCCACTCACACACACCGTGGAGCTACTGGCCAGTCTGGGGACACCCAGGGAACAGCATCCAGAAACACTAGCTGCCATCGTGGAGGTGGGTGTCTCCCAACCAATGAGCCTGGAGTTGCCTGGTAAGTCAGTACTGCACATATGGCTATTATATCCCATGTAATTGCATGTGTCACTGTACATTATCTAAAGTAACAACATATGCAAGGTATATGTACACACATGCTGCATACTACAGTATGCTACGTTGTGTATGCACACATGTGCATACTATATGCTATTACACAGGTGAATGTGTTCACATGCACAGTGCAACCTGTGGCTGTCATACAGTCATGGATAATGTTCATACTGGTGTGTCACCCCTATACAGGTTCCTCTGGCATGCCGCACAGACATGAGTCCATTGCAGGTGAGACTGTCATCAGTATCAAGCATGTTACAGTGTAGATCTATTTGCCATGTGGCCAGTTAACACTTGCACACCTGATGTTTGTTCCAGTCACGATATGCAGGTCGCACCACCCTTCATTCACACACGCCGCCCATGTGCAATATATACAAACGTAATGATACACCGACTTGAAACCACAGTACTTGTCATTGCAACACCTGTGGTCAGCTGTGCATACAACGGTGGAGGTGTTCTACAATGGAGGCATATGTAGTATGCATTGGAACAACATATGTGGTACGCACACAGTACCACACAGTGAGCTGTGATATGGGCAGCCCACATGTGTCACCATTGTGTCATATGCTCCTGCATTGGGTGCACACATTGTGATGTGCCACCTGACATGTCCCGGACATGTAGTGTTCTGTCTGCAATATTGTCACACTATCGCATGACCTATACCCCACATACCAAACATACAACCCGTTGTCTGCATGGCCCTGTGGATTGTGACATATCTGACATCTATGGGTGTATGTCATATGGGACAACACAGACATGTGGAAAAGATGCCCACCACACACAATTGGCCAACACATGTGCACACATGGCCATGGGGGATGGCCAGAGACATGTAGCCACACAGTACTTGGGATGTGTATACACCCTGTTGCACATTGTCCACACATGGTCCAATTATAGCCTTAGTTGACTGATTATACAGTTGATGTGGTACACTGGACAACCTAAAAGCCTGTGCACAGCTACTGGACGTGTCACTGAAGTCTACCATATACAATCTGTTGAACATCACGACTGTGTTGCAGTTATGGCTATGCAATGTGTACATATTATGCATTCTACAGCAACATAGATGCCTCATGTTGCCATGCAATGGCACAGTGTCTGTACTATATACGATCTGTTGAACATCACGACTGTGTTGCAGTTATGGCTATGCAATGTGTACATATTATGCATTCTACAGCAACATAGATGCCTCATGTTGCCATGCAATGGCACAGTGTCTGTACTTCACACTGTATAGCAATGTAGATGCCTCACACTACCCTCCCATGCTCATGCACATTTGCTAAACATGCATTCTATCTGTGGGGCATACACACAACACTGCAATGTGAAGCCCATTATGATGCTATACATGTGTCAGGACACCATTGTGTCAAACATGTTTGCATGTTAATGCACATGTCAGCAGATTACATGTCAAGGTCATGTCAGCCATGTGTACTGTTATCCTGTTCTGGGACACATGGTGTATCACGGGGATGCATGCATACTACCATGATTGTGTGAACTGCATGGCTACTGATATGACACCTGCTTGCTGTAGTATGCACCCCAAGGAGGTATGCTTACTAACACTATTAATGTTTGAGCTGCATGCCCTCTGCTGTATTGCAGGCATGCTGCATGCTATCTGACAAATCACATGCATGGTGTGTCGGTGTGTGTCTGTGTTTGTGTGTGTGTGTCTGTGTTTGTGTGTGTGTGTCTGTGTTTGTGTGTGTGTGTGTCTGTGTTTCTGTGTCTGTGTGTGTCTGTGTGTGTGTCTGTGTCTGTGTGTGTGTGTGTGTGTGTGTCTGTCTGTGTCTGTGTGTGTGTCTGTGTGTCTGTCTGTGTCTGTGTGTGTGTCTGTGTCTATTGTACTTTACAGTATTTCTTTGAATTCACAGGTGATGTAGGTGCGTTACCCTTCTGCGGTCCATCTGATATTAGTGTCCCCACAGATACTAGCGGTGAAGAACATATGCATGAGGTACAGGCAGGGTTGTCAGAGGCTGAATCTGTGCCAATGGTTACCATCCCAGCTATGTCCCCCTCTTCCCCGCACACAGTTCTGCTGCCAACACATACCGCATCACCAGTGGCCATAGAGGAAGGACAGTCAGCGTCTGTTAGCGTGGAACAGGAACGTGTGGTGGCTACAGAAGGTGTGTATACACACCATGGTGTCAGTGTAATGACTGCAGATGTGCCACACAGGCATGTGGCCGGTGCTGCTCGTAGGAGGACCTCTGGCAGACATGCACCTGCAGGACAGAGCGCAGCAGCTGGTATCTCCAGACGCATGTTCCAGACTGTAATGGCGGCACAGGCACGTGCTGAACAGCAGAACAGAGAAGGGCAGAGGCTGCAGAGGGCTGCTATCCATACCCTAAATGACAACATCCAGGCACTGGCAAATGCTCAACAGCAGATTGCTAATGTTCTGGATAGGTGATTAGGTGAAATGGTCAGAATCCTTGACCGAGGCATGGCAATCCGCGAGTGGGAGCTGTCTGTGCTGGAACACCTGGTAGGAGTGAGGCGTAGGCTACGTGGATGTAGGCCAGCAACACCACCTAGTGTAGGTCGACGTGAGCGTGCCACCTCACATGCCCGCTCCCATACTGCTGGTAGCAGTAGCAGTGCAGCTGGTGCTGTGCTGTCAACACTAGGACACAGCAGGCCACATGGATGTGGCCCTGGACGGTCTCAGCAGGGACATGGTTCCAGCGGACATGTGTTGTTGGACAGTAGCCACTCTGGACCTCCACCTGGTACTGGCCGTGCAACCCCAGGCAGGCACAGGTCAAGTGGCCGTGGACGGACACAGTGAGCTGTACAACCTGCTCTGTACAATCTGGGGCTGTCAATTATACCCCATGTAGGCCTCACAAATGGCAGAACTGTGTACACACATACACGCACACAGCAAACACAACTGTAGGGCTCCACAACATCCACATGCATTCTTCCCAGACATGTCCAGTCAACTCACCAGCCCTTACACACACACATGATGTTATCCATTGGTGCAGCCTATGCCCCTGGCAAACATATCACCCTGTGCATATGATGAAGCCTGTGCTGCATCCCTGTCATCCACACCATCGGTGCAGGGTTATACACAAATATTCTGATGCACAAGGTGAACAGCATAGTGAGAGGTGTATGTAATATTACCTGTGTATGCATAGTGAGGGATGTGTATGTTGCAGTGGTTGTGTGTGAATACTGAGAGATGTGTATGTGACATAGGTTGTGTACTGTCGACATGCACCAGTCATACCATGTAGTGCAGGTGCAGCATGCATTGTGATGTGTTCACGGTATGTGTCTCGGTTACATCTGTGGCACCATGTTGGTTGTGATACCCTGGTTCCCTCCTGTGGTGTACTTGCATGTGCCTACAGGTAGGAGTGTTTGCAGTCCCCCACGTGTAACTGTGGATTACTCACAGGCACGTCTGGCAATATCAGCTTGCTACATGTACCCTCAACCTGACTGTTGGACACACCAACATGACACAGATGTCCGCACATATACTGCACCTGACGCATGTGGTTGGTGCCACAGGCTACACTGGACAGAGATGTTACATGCATAGCAGGACACATTACAGGTATGGTGACATGGTGCAGGTGTTGTAAACAGCGGCCTGGCCAATGATGATGTGAGGTGTCACTTGGTAGCTGGAGGCCACACTGTGCAGCAGTAAGACCCTGTAACAGTACGGGAACATGGCCACATTCACGGGGTGTACACCACTATAACGCACACCCCATAGTGTGCAGGTGGGGACCCTTGCCTGTGTGGTCATCACCCTCACAGTACTATGCACCCACACGACATGTCACAGAGAAGGGACATGCACAGGTAGCCAGTATGGCTGGGACCTATGGCATCAACAGGGTTGTGCAATGCATCACCATTATGGGTTAGTCACCACGTGGGGTTAGTGATCATTTCCCACCATATATTAGCATACACCCTCACACCAAGCACCAGACCTACATACAGACACACACACTGTGGTGACCACACATTTGTATACAGACAGCCGACGTGTGTGATGCACCACACCAGCCGACGTCATGCTTCCCACACTGATCTCTACAATAGTGTACAGGGATGTGTAGCAACTGGGACATATTCCCCGCGATATGTGGCATCCCTGGTCACACATTCGGACACACATGGCAGTGCTGGGAATGATACACCTGCCATATGATGACACGTTTGATAGACATGCAGCGGTATTGATTGCATTATGTGTACCAACGCTATATTTGGCAAATGTGCTGCTATATGCACACAGGAGGTTGTAGGTGTTACAGGTGCCATGTGACATATAGTTGTTAACACCTGACCACTGTGTATGTATTATGTCAGCACCATCACGTAACAGCGACATAGCGTACTGTTTGCACATGGCATGATAGGATGGTGTGTGACACAACTGTGAGCCACCCCCTGCACACATACATCTAGATGGGTGGTTCACCATGTTATGTACACACATCCCTCCATACGTGCTGTTTGTATGTCACCGTATACAAATGTCAATGATGGGTCTGCATTGCGTCTGCATGTCGTAGGTAGGTGCAACTATGTTACGGACATCGGCCACTGCACATGCATGGTTGCTGCATGCACAGTACAGATGTCACATGTGTCTCCTGTTGCCATGTTTGTATGCATTGCTATTGTTGGACATGTGTGTTGACATACATAACACATGGACTGCGGTATGATTTCACGGGTGTCACAGGCGACCAGTACAAGGGTATGTGTCCCGGTCAACACTGCTACCCCCTGTAGTGTGAGCATTCAACAGACATGGGCCCACCTTCCATTCGCGTGTGTAGCATTGATTAGGTCAGTGTTATGCACGAGGTACATCAAAGGCTATGTACGTATGTGTTGTGTGTGCAGTCCATGCACACATCCACACAATCACATGTATGACATATCCAGATGTGTGTTCATTGGTGTACAGCAACAGTCAGGTGTCACAGCTGTGTAAGGGCCGTGGTATGTCTTGAGCTGACCTGTTCATGTATACTGGTATCATTGCAATGCATAACACCTGTTGGATCCCTGTTGGTACATGTGTAGTCTGCACAGCTGGTGTACACCACTGTACAGCCCAGTGGTCATGTGTCACATGGTGTTGTGGGACCATAAGGCTGCGTAGTGCTGCACCGACAACATGGTGCTGACTTGACAGCTACAGTGTACACTGCAGTGTGTACGTGTGTGACCTGCACCTGTGACAGCTGTGTTGGCAGCTGTGTGTGTACAGGTCACTGCATGTGTGACCGCCCTGTGTGTGAGGACAGTTATACCTTACTGTGCCCTTCTGTACTGTGCCCTTCTGTGTGTACACTCCATCTGCATGCAAGACGGCCCTTTGCAACAGCTAGGTGTGTGAGCATGCCTAGTATGCTGTTGTGTAGATGGACCCACAGTACATTCCACACTGCGCCCTTCTGTGATTAGACTCCGTGTGCATGCAAGTTGGCCCTTTGCAACTGCTAAGTGTGTGAGCATGCCCAGTACGCCGTTGTGTACATGGCACACTGTACATTCCACACTGCGCCCTTCCGTGATTAGACTCCGTGTGCATGCAAGTTGGCCCTTTGCAACTGCTAAGTGTGTGAGCATGCCCAGTACGCTGTTGTGTAGATGGACACACAGTACATTCCAAACAGACGTGTGATACTAAGCGTGTGGGCATGGCCATTGACATCCTGTATAGCCATGGTGGTCATCCAGGCACCAAATGTCCATTTTCAATGTCACGATGGATGCCTACATTGAACACACTGGTTGCTCTCTCGAAGGGTGTACTGTCTGTGGCGCATCCAGTATCTATTTAGTGTTGTAGTGCTCCGTAGATATTTAGTTGGCCCGATGACAGCACTGCCGTGTTTGTGTACGTCTACCTTGGGACAGTAATATGCTTTCAGACTGCTCACTCTCTAAACATTCCCTATCGGCATCTTTGCCTTTGCGGATGATGTCACCCACCTAGAAGTATGCCTCCGGGAGTGCTGTGTTCAGTAATCTCAGTAGCGCATTCTGTAAATGCGTAATGCTGTAGTGTGTTAAAGTAGTTAGGTGTATGTTCAACTCCCGGACCTTCCAAGTGTGTGTGTGTGTGCTTCCAGCTGCCTGGGGACACAGTAATGCTTTTAGATGCCTCACAACACATACATTCCCTATTGGCATCTTTGCCTTTGCGGATGATGTCACCCACCTAGAAGTATGCCTCTGGGAGTGCTGTGTTCAGTAATCTTGGTAGCGCGTTCTGTAAATGCATAATGCTGTAGTGTGTTAAAGTAGTTAGGTGTATGTTCAACTCCCGGCCCTTACAAGTGTGTGTGTGTGTGTGTGTGTGTGTGTGTGTGTGTGTGTGTGTTTCCAGCTGCCTGGGGACACAGTAATGCTTTTAGATGCCTCACAACACATACATTCCCTATCGGCATCTTTGCCTTTGCGGATGATGTCACCCACCTAGAAGTATGCCTCTGGGAGTGCTGTGTTCAGTAATCTCGGTAGCGCGTTCTGTAAATGCGTAATGCTGTAGTGTGATAAGGTAGTTAGGTGTATGTTCAACTCCCGGCCCTGCCAAGTGTGTGTGTGTGTGTGTGTGTGTGTTTCCAGCTGCCTGGGGACACAGTAATGCTTTTACATGCCTCACAACACATACATTCCCTATCGGCGTCTTTGCCTTTGCGGATGATGTCACCCACCTAGAAGTATGCCTCTGGGAGTGCTGTGTTCAGTAATCTCAGTAGCGCATTCTGTAAATGCGTAATGCTGTAGTGTGATAAGGTAGTTAGGTGTATGTTCAACTCCCGGCCCTGCCAAGTGTGTGTGTGTGTGTGTGTGTGTGTGTGTGTGTGTGTGTGTGTGTGTTTCCAGCTGCCTGGGGACACAGTAATGCTTTTACATGCCTCACAACACATACATTCCCTATCGGCATCTTTGCCTTTGCAGATGATGTCACCCACCTAGAAGTATGCCTCTGGGTGTGCTGTGTTCAGTAATCTCGGTTAGCGTGTTCTGTAAATGCGTCATGCTGTAGTGTGATAGGGTAGTTAGGTGTAAGTTCGATTGCCAGGTGTGTGTGTGTGTGTGTGTGTGTGTGTGTGTGTGTGTGTGTGTGTGTGTGTGTGTGTGTGTGTGTGTGTGTGCATGCTCCCGTCCACCTAGGGACTCAGGTTATGCTTTTAGACACTTCGCACCACAGATATATCCTGCTGACGTCTTTGTCTTTGCGGATGTTGACACGCACCTAGTAGAATGCCTGTGTGTCTGCTGTGTTTAGTAATCTCGGTAGCACGTTCTGTAAATGCGTCATGCTGTAGTGTGATAGGGTAGTAATGTGTAAGTTCGATTACCAGCCCTGCCACATGTGTGTGTATGTCTGTATCTCTCTCTCTCTCTCTATATATATATATATATATATATATATATATATATATATATATATATAAATAATCTATTTTCTGCCCATAACTCTGCTCTTGCATGGACAGCTGACTGTTTCCTGTATCGCATATTTGCATAGCTTTCACATACCAATGGGGTATGTTGCAAATCCCAACATTGTCCATGCAACGTCCGTGTTACGGGCAGTGTTACATGCCCTTACAGGCGTTTGCTGTATATCTTGGCAGACATCTATCCTTGCTGTACTCTCACTGTACTCGTACACGCCGGAGGCTTCATGTATCATGGCCTAGTTTTGCTGTGTGTATGTCTATTTGTGCTGTGTGCATGGCTGTGGGTATGTCCCACTATCATCATTTGTAAAAGTGACAGCCCTATAGGTACTTCATGTAGACTGCTGTGTCATTTTACATGTCAGCACATACCTGCGGACAGTACTGAACGTCCTACTGCAGCGCATTTCATACCTTCTGCGTTATCTTGCAGTCGATATTGCTGTTTCCTCACATATGTATCTGTTTCTGATCATACCACTCCACCTCCTAGAGCAAATTTCTGGACAAGGCCTTATCTGATAGTGGGACACATAGGGGCAGTATTGACATGTTGCTCTTACAAACGTAGATAGTTGACACAATAATAGGTTTTGCATTAGTATGGCTTTTCTGTTGGATTTGGTGTCTTAATAACATGTTTGACATTATTTCATGACTTCAGTTATCAGGAATGTGCCAGAATGTTACTGATGTTACGTGAAACACACCAAACATATGAGGCAGAACTCTGCACATTCTGCGTAAATCTGTACAGTTGCGGAGTATGTGTCTGATACAAGATATCAACTTTCTGACACCAATACACACACTGTATGGCGGCATCACAGGCCACATGCCATTACATTTATATTGCAGGACACACCCACCCAGAGAGTTGTATTCCTCACACAGGCCAACAGCTGCTTATCCACACTAATTGGTCTATCGTACCGTATGTGTGCGCCGGTATTTGCGCTTTCCATCAGTGGCAGAGCTCACATACGAGTATGGGGGACTGGACATTGTTACGGTGACACTGCATGACACCCTGAGGGACACATTACTTTTGTGTCTATTAACCTTCCACACTGACATTCACAGGGCATACGTTGTCATTCACATTTGTCGGAGTACATGTGTATGACTTGTACATGTTTTCTCATTTGTCCTGATGTCTTTCTTCTCACCTGTCCACCTAGTATCACTAGTTCTGTACATGTATTTTGGACAGGTTACCTTCATACCCCTAACCTGTACACATTATGGGTAAACGCCCTGACGTTTGACTTTTGCCCTTGTTACATTTGTCATAGTAATGTGCCTTTCTGGTAAATTGCTGGCAAGGCATTACAAACTGTGCGGTTAGATAATAGTGACTGACATTTCCATTACATGATTAGTAACACTCATAACATATGTATTCCTGGCTACGCCAGTATTCTCACAATCTTCTGACTTTGTCTGGGGTATATCTAATATATCCCTATTTGTATTTCATGTACTATGCCTTAGTGCAGCTGTGTTATTCTGACAGTTTGCCAGTTATGGGTACCATCTTGGTCGTATGCATGTCCATCCATGATAATCGCCTACATGACACTGATATAGGGCCCTACATATTGCCAAAATGGTTTACGCAATATCCAGTGGATGATTTGCCCCATTATTGAGAATATAGGCGTGTGCTATACCCACATCACTCCCACGGGGCGAGCCTACGAAATCTCTGCCAAACACCTAGGCCCATTTCTGCATACCCATGATTCCCTTACCTGACAACCCTCTACAATACCCATTACACATGTTTAATGTGTGCGGTACTGAAGTGTGGAGACACTTATATGCACTCCCCACTCTCCGGATATCAGTTCGTACGTCATACATTCTATCAACACATGTGTCATCACCCTTGCACCTGCTACTGTTGCATGTACAGCTATATCGTATTTGCTGAGGTCACTTATTTTGCGTCAATGTCGGTTGACACTATGTATGGATCAATTTTTGGGGTCCTGCAATGGACACCTATCTGCATGTTTAAAGTGTAGAACTTGCTGGACTGTCATTTTCAGGCCAATGGTTTGGAATGCAGCGGTTTATTCACCTTTCGTGCATGTCTGTTTGTCTACCCATATTAGCTATAACGTGGCCTATTTATGTACATATGTCATATCTACGGGACATATGTCTGTTGTGTATACATATATACATGTACAATCCTCATTTCATAACTTGCTTTGGTTTACGTCTGTGGATTATGTGTATACACATATATCTATATCCATACCATACCTTTCCACTGTACAGATTTTCGCAGAGTGTACAGCTGGTTGCCTCTTTATCTTCGGTGTGTTTTACATAAACCTGTGTCTATCTGGCAATGTAGTGGCATTTCATTTGAGACTTACAGTGGGAAATACTGGCAAGCAGTTCAGGTTACGACTGCATACCCTTCAGAAAATCCATGCTACTGACACACCCGTTATTCTATCCACTTTCTATGTTTGTTCTGGCACATATCTGGGGTTTGTCCCTATTTGTACCGGTAGTTTGCATGCCTTTGTCCGGTTTCATACTTTACGGGGTTAACAGGTTTGAGCCATGTATATCTAACGTGGGGGAAACAGCATTCATTTACTATGCTGTGAGCGGATCACACACGCACAGGCGCACTTGCATTTCCTTATTGTGGGTTACGCGCAGGCGCACATGCATATCCTTATTGTGGGTTACACATGTTTACTAAGTCTTTATGCTTACGTGGGCTTTATTACTTGTGACAGTACCAGTAAATGATCTGTAATCTGGTTAACGGACGTATGCAAAATACACGTTCACCTTTACATATTTAGCTGTCTGCACAGCACAGACGCATTCATTACTCTTTCACATTATATGTGCTGTAGTCATAGTTGAACTGCATTCACGTTGGCCGGATGCTGTAACCACTATACTTTTGGTGTTCTGACTCATTTATATGCATACCCATAGTACATAGCTGCATTAACATATGCCTCACCGCTTCACTTACGACAGAGGCATCCATTCTCCTGCTGGGAAAAATGCGGTACTACATGTTACACATTCCCTATTCCCTACTGCTCTGGCCCCAAACTGCATATTTAATCACTGCAGGGATATTCAGTACCCCAAGACTTATAGTCCTGACACATACAGGTCTTTAATTGTCAGGGTGTTCATGTGGTGATCTGGGTTTAAGCTTGTCCGCCTGGTGAACGGAACTGCCCTGACCATGTTCAAATGTCAGACAAAGCACATGGACAGGGTTTGTCCATTTTTAACATTTTATCTGTGTTTACAGACGCAGGTGTTTGGTACCTGTCAGCAGCTTATAATGTTGGCAATGCATAATATGGGTGGGGGTGGTTACAATACATAACCCACGGTGAGTGGTGTTCCCATTCACATTTGACTATTTCCTGTATTCATTCTTACGAGGATTATTATTTTGCACATGACTTAACTATGAATTAACTACAGGTATGCAGTAGTACAGTCAACATATGTGAAGGTTTGTTACAGTATAAATGTACGGACCTCTGTAATACTGGGGACTACCCCACATCCTTCACAACATTTCATGCTTATGTACATACTATTATTCTGTGAACTTTCGAAGTTTGTGAGAGCAGTAATTACATCTGTCCCTATTTGTCCACCCATCCTTTTAGGCTTTGTCCAGATTTTGTTGCTGTAATAGGTTGAGAGGTGGTGTCGGTATGTGATTGAGTTGAATATATACTGTCGATAGTTCAGTGGGGAGTAGGGTTACCACCTGTTCCTCTTTGTGAGAGGAAGTCCCACTTTGGACAGTTGTGTCCTGCGATGAAACCTAAGACATGGCAGATGTCCTGTGAGTTTAAGACAAAATTATATTTCTTATTTTCTTTACAGTTATTTTGTATCTGGAACACATAACTATTATTTGGGATAGCATAAGCTATTCAAATGCTATGGAATAAGCTTTTATCTTGGCATACAAGTGTAATTCTGTCCTTTGCACTGGCTGAGGGTATGTTTTATCCTGCAAATTCTCACATTTCTACAAGGGATGTCCCGCCTTGGGCATCTGAACAGGTGGCAACCCTAGTGGGGAGACCTGCATGGTGGACAGCTGTTCCATCCTGCGTAGTATGTTTTGCATGTCTGTGTAGACACTGAACAGTACCGTGACTACACATACATGTTTTGTCCAGATGTGTACAGTACTGGACACCGTGGCGTTTAAACAACTCTGAGGTTTCAACAGGTTACTTATCCCACGCGGGATGTACACACATTTTGCAGAAACATGAACGTGTGGGCATTTGTATTTACGTAACTGTGATGGGATGTTTACAAACGTGGGATACATATTTGCAATCCTGACACTGCCTAGGATGATACTTCCTACTACATATGGGGAATACTCGCTATGTGTAGGTGTACGGCTGCGCAAGACTGGTAGCTGGATTTGGTGGACATTCGGACGTGGGTGCGGGTTATGTGCTATACAGGGGTTGTTGCGTATTGCATTTGCATGCATGGGTTCTGCTTTTGGATATCTCGGTTCCGCATATAGCATCCTATGTGTATGTGCCGGTTACGTTCCTGTTCATGTGTATAGCACATTTTAATATACATATGTTTGTGTGTGTTTGGTATACAATTTGGACTGTCATGTTTCTTTACAGTTGTTATATAGCCACAACTGCCCAGCTGTGTACTATCACTACCACTGTGGGACTGCTGGTGACCATACCCATGGGGCTAGACGTGTGTATTGGTGGCGCGCTGACATGATGCGCTTCACTTCCACTGGGTATAACTACTGACAGTGCAGTAAATTACGGACACACAATTTTAAATATCATTTGTTCCATGGACGGAAACTCATATTGTGTTGCATGCATTTCTGTTTGGTTCTCCATTTTGTGTGGCCGGGAACTGTCTTGCATGCTTTGCATACGTTTCATTATCCACGGACACTGATAGGTGCGATTACTATTGCAGGCAGGCTATAATATTCAGCAGTTTAGGTTGCTCATCGCCAGCCGACATTGACACGCCTCCGGGCACAGCTTAGTAACACCCCATGCACTCGCGCACGTGTCCTATGCATGTGGATGTGGTGGCAGCGCACCTTCATTAATATGCATATGGCACTACTACACCATATATACGCTGCACGGCCGGCGCAGGCCTTACACCGGCCTTGTGCCGAGCTTCATGAATCCAGGGGAATGTTTCATTCAAGCCCGGTGTAACTGAGGCATCCGTGTAAATTTGCCACCATAATTCTTTATATAGTAGCAAACTGTTAAAATCACCACCTCTATTATTGACTTGCTCCAGATCAACTATACAAAAATTAAATAATGATTTTCTCCATACTGCTTGATATGTCTGTACAATGCATTTTTTTCATCCTTTCTTCTAATACTATACAGATGGGAATAAATACGTTTGTTCAAACTCCTTTGGGTCTTACCTATATAGAACCCTTAACAAGTCCTGCAAATAGCAATATATACCACCATTTTAGTAAGACAGTTACCCCCACAAAAATTAATATTAGTGTGTTTGTAATTGCCCAATATCACACTATCTCCCTGAAATATAGTGTGACATTGTTTACATGCCCCACATTTGGCAGTATTAGTAGATGTGGTCTTCTTAGTAGTTATGCCCTTCTTCAAAATTGATTTTATATTAATACCTACCTTATAAACAAATCTGGGACAATCCCCTAATATGGGTGCTATATCTTGATCAATTAATATTGTATGCCAATTGTCCATCAAATTTTCTTCATGTTAGGAAATTAAATTTAGCCATTTTGTTTAAAGACAAAAGAACTGTTGGTAGCTCACACATTATTGAGACCAATGTACCTACTATTAAAAAGAAGAGTTTGTTTATATCCCCTATGCACCCCACTGTATTGGTTTCCCCATTTACTCACTACATATTTACAATGTCACACTATATTATCCAGCTCAAAACATTCCTGTTATTGAAAACATCCTGTCTTGGATCACAACAAATATCTCTTATGAAACAATCATTCTTGGTGATGTTATCACAAATCAGCTAGCTCTCACATCTGTTTCTCCTACTACCTCTATAAACCTTTTTCAATTTCTCACATCTTATAATATCCCCTACAAAGTAACATAAAAATAATAAACAAGGATCCACATTATATTGGATCCTAGTATTCAACGCAAGTAGGTTTGCACAGATACCCTTCCCAACACACTAAGAGACCACCTACCTTCTTACACCATCAGAATATCTAAACATACTCCTAAAACTCAATTATACAAGACAATCCATAACCCAACAAAATTAACCTAACGAAATTAAATATACAGTCCTTTCTACACATATTAAAATCTACTAACTAGGCTACCCTAAAAACTTTTCCTCTTCATGAAGCTGTAAATCACTTTAATACCATATTCTTAAGCATTCTGAATAGCTTAGCTCCCACTTGGACTAAAAGAATTGAAATCAATCATGCACCGTGGCTATCATGTGCCACCAAGCAACTAATGTCCCTAAGAAACAAAGCATGGAATGAATGGCAAAAATAAAATCCCTGAAAAAATTACTATTTTACAGACAACTTCAAAATAAAGTCAAAAACCTCACCATCACTGACAAAAATCAATTCTATACCTATCAGCAATTTAATAACTAATACAACTCCCCAAAATGTTGGTCATTAATCAAGTCACTTCTATAACCAAGCAAAACAAAATCCTAGCCCTCACTGTGATAATTCCCCCTGTGAAATTCCCATTCTCTTCATCTCTCACTTCACCAACAGTATTTCTAACCTGGTGTCAAACAATACATACCCTCTACCCTGAATAAATCATTCCCTTGCTAATAGCACTTCTTTAATGAGTACAATTAATACTGATGTTACTCAATGCCTTGCTGCTACTACTCATACCTTTATATGTCCCCCAGTCTCTACCAACCTCATAAACAAGACGTCCACTAAAACTCAAACCAAGTTCAAATTCTGTGGATATCTTCCTGTTGAATATCAGGGCTTCCTGCTGAGGCTATAGCCTACCCAGTCAGTATTCTTATCAACAGATCAATCACAGAATCATAAGTCTCAAGTATCTGGAAGAAGTCATTCATTATCCCACTACACAGAAAAGGCAATTCCTCAGATCTTTTCAACTATTGCCAAAGTTGCTATCTTATCATCTTTGTCTAAAATACTTAAAAAATTCATCCATACACAACTCATTAATTACCTTCTCCATAACAGGCTACTGTCCCCAACCCAGTATGGTTTCAGACCACATCACAGCACTTCAACCACTCTCCTATCCTTCGTGGATACCATAAAATATAGAACCAAAAGCAGCGTGTTTTCCGTGCAGACAAAAAACAAGTAACCAAATAACTCCACGGTGTTCAACCAAAGAAAGGTATATAGTCCATTTATTAAAAGTACAAGTTAAGTGCTTTCGTCCAACCTCAGGACTTCCTCAGGCTTGAATAAAACAATGCAACAACCACAATCTTATACTCCTAAACCACATCAATTATCCAATTGACTAGTTAACCAATTAACTAGGTCACATCTATTTTTAACACTATCCTCAGACAAAAATTGTTAAGAATGTTTATAATAAAAAGCATGATGCAAATTTAAAATACAAATAGTGCTTAAAACACATACACATGAATATGTATATATATGTGTATGTGTGTGTGTGTGTGTGTGTGTGTGTGTGTGTGTGTATATATATATATATATATATATATATACACACACACACACACACACACACACACACACACACACATATATATATATATATATATATATATATATATATATATATATATATATATACATATATATAAAATCTTATACAAAGTTATAAAATCATAAAACCTCTTACAATTTAGCTACCCTCATTTTTAACACTGGATTGATGGAAATGTGGTAGTAGTCCCTATTTTGTGAACCTCTGATTCCTTTTCCAGTACTTCCTTAATGTTCCTATTCACCTTATGAATAAAAAACGGCATTCCCTACATGCTGAAACAACTCCTCATCTGTCCTCAAAATTGCCCAGTTCTGTGTAATAACTTTTTTATTTCATGGTTAATTTCATTCTACTTTATAACCATGACATTTTAAGCATGATTTGTATTTTAAATTTGCATCATGTTTTTTATTATAAACAATCTTAACAATTTTTGAATGAGGAAAGGGTTAAAAATGGATGCGACCTAGTTAATTGTTTAACTAGTTAATTGGGTAATTGATATCTTTTCAATGTATTGCAATATTGATATGAGTTTGTAAACTGTACTTGTGTATAAATGAAATAATTTTCTGTATATATGTCGGAGCTTATCTCCCCGGGCCTCTGCTGAAAATGGACATGTATTCAGTTGGACTATCCCGGTCAACAAATGTAAAATAAATAAAAATAAGGAATAAATAAAATGTGATTTAGGAGTATAAGATTGCAGTTGTTGCATTGTTTTATTCAGTTTGAGGAAGTCCTGAGGTTGGGCAAAACTGCTTAACTTCTACCTTTAATAAAGAGAGTATATACCTTTCTTTGGCTGAACACCATGGAGTTATTTGGTTGCCTGTTTTTGTCTGCACAGAAAACACACAATTTTTGGTTCTTTGTTTTTTTGTGTGTGTCTGTGCTGTTTCAGCCTAGTTTGGTATGTTGGTAACAAACTTTTGAACCCTTATTTGGCTCTTTACCTGACTTGTCGTGAAGTTGCAATTGGATATACAATTTGGTTTTGGACCTTACAAATGGTGTGAGTTACCTTGGCTGTGTCTCCAGTACAATGGATTTTTGAGACAAAAGGAAAGAGGTACTGATACTGTCATAATTATCTGTGTGTGAAGTACCGAGACCTCACTGTTTGTGTTGGTCGGCTCTCCTCTCTCCGAGTAGTCTCCTTAGAGAGTGGCTGATTTTTTATACTTTTGTATTCTATAACTCAGCTACCTATTTAACAAACTGTTCAAGTGTTTCCAAATTGCGTGAGCAGTTAGGATGGTATCACTGGCTTGAAAGCAACCACTGTGCCTGAGAAGGAGGTTTTAGTTCTATCTTTTTTCCTGCATTTTTTGAGCTGCAAGTACTTACATTTTTAATTAAAACCAAGTACAAATATTATAAACACTAGTTCCATTCTAGTTTTTGCATTAAGCTGGATGAATCCACACACCAGAGTTCTTGTGGACTATTCCACTGTCTCAAAGAAATGGAGAGGGATTCACAATCTTCTATACAAAATGACTCTGTGGGTCAATTAATGCAACTTATTAAATTACTGACCCAGCAGGTTAATCAGATTAATGCTACTTTGCGTTCCCTTCCTACTGTCAACTTGAGCAATAGTTTTGGTAATAGAGATTTTGTCAACCCTACAGGAACAGTCCCAGCGGTAGATTCCACACCCGGGATAGCCATTCCAGTGAATAGTATAGGAAACAGGAATAGAGATATTCAGGTACATGGAAAAAATGAGCACACTATGAACTTGAGTTACAGACAAAAAGATAACCCACCAGCTTCTTTGAACAATGGCACAAGGGGAGATTTTAAAAACTGGCTGATACATGATTTTTACCTTTACTCAGATTCTTTCTACAAACTACGTCCTATCTGATAATAAGCAGATTACTTTGCAGCAGAGACTTAAAACTTTTGAAAGTAAACTTAAAAAGTTAAAATAGGAGAGGAAGGGGACATTTTTTATCCCTGGTCCAAATAAGATCATGAGGGAGGGGGAGAACAAGTTACAGGGGGAGAGGATATGTTCATATTTTCAGTTTTACTGAAAGGGAGATTAATATTACTTATTTCAACCTGTTTGAAAAAGGTTTCAAATTTATTCCAAAACACAAAAGAAACATAGCTGAAACAATTATTGATTTAAAATTGTTCACTTGGAAGTTGAATTGATCCTTTTTAAATAGAGATATCATGACTTCCATGACATCATACTTACGTAAGAAAAAGAGTACTTTCAACCCCCCCGCTCCACAAGGCACTTCAGATTTTTGAAAAGTCATGTGAGAGGGATTTTTTTGCCCTATATGGGAGAAGAATGAGTCCTCAGAATTTAACTTACAAGGAACACTGTCTTTTAGATGATTTATCTAGTGATATAAATCTTTTAGGGTTATAAAACCCGATAAGGGGGGAGGGGTCATGATAATGACGCACACTGATTATACCAGTAAGATTTTTAACATGCTTTTAGATCATACACATTACACAGTGGTACAAAGGAATGAGATTAATATAGCTAATAGGAAGAAAGACGTATTCTTAGATGATGCACTTTTTCAGGTGTAATTACTCTGGAAATATATGATTTCTTGTTGAACAGGTACCCAATTATTCCAGCAGCATTTGGAATCCCTATGTTACATAAAAATGTGGAAGATCCACCTTACAGGCTAATAGTTGCAGCACAAGGATCAAAAACGTATGCTTTAGCTGTATACATAGATAAGAAAGTTAAGCCTGTATTAAGTCAACACCCACATATTCTAAGGGACTTTCTAGTGAAATTGGATGTCAACTGTTCAAACGACTTAACTTGCTTCTTGACTGTTGATGTAATTTATCTTCTTTCATGTATCCCCCATCAAGAAGGACTAGAACTATTTGAAGAAACACTTTTAGAAATTAAAATGTTTACATGGCAAGGGATACACTTTTTGGTGGACCTCATGGAGACAGTTCTAACAAACAACTTTTTGTACTTTGAGGGGGAATACTTAAACAGATCAGTGGTGGGGCAATGGTGGCAGCATGTGCCCCCATTTGTGCTAATATTGTGATGTTAGGGTGGGAGAAAAAGGCCATATATACTCCACACTATGGCTGAACTATTCAAGATTCTTGAATGACATGTTGTTTGTATGGAAAAGTAACCCTATTGAAATATAATCATTTTTGGGTTACTTACAACGTACAACAACATTTTTAAGGTTTACTTGTAAACATAGCAAAGAGGATATACATTTTCAAGACATACATCTTAGAATACACAATAAGATATTGACAACTAGTATTTACAGAAAGGAAACATATTCTAATTGTTACCTGCATTTTGACAGTGGGCACCCAAGATATTGCAAGAAGAATTTAGTGAAAGGACAATTCATCTGAGCAGCTAGAATGAACTCGGATGAAACATTGTTTAGGGAGGAGATGGAAAGGATGACATCTATGTTCCTTGATGGCGGGGTATCCCTTAGATATGTTAAACACCCTTAGGAAGGAATATATTAGGCAAGCCTGAACTGCTACTTAGGATAGGTCAGAATAGCACTTTGGACCTCGATTGTTTTAAAAAATTCCATGGTTATAAAGTAGAATGAAATTAACCATGAAATAAAAAAGTTATTACACAGAACTGGACAATTTTGAGAACAGATGAGAAGTTGTTTCAACATGTAGGGAATGCTCCTGTTTTTATTCATAAGGCGAATAGGAACATTAAGGAAGTACTGGAAAAGGGCTCAGAGGTTCACAAGATAGGGACCACTAAATGTGTCAGATGCAACTACTGTCAATTTATCATTGACAAGGGAGATGTCACACTGAATAATGTTTTTTGTACAAAAATTATTTTTAAAAAGGGCGATTGTAACACAGTTGGTCTTATATACTTGGCCCTCTGCAATTTTTGCCACTCATTTTAT
Organism: Protopterus annectens; assembly: GCF_019279795.1. Classification (NCBI taxonomy): domain Eukaryota; kingdom Metazoa; phylum Chordata; order Ceratodontiformes; family Protopteridae; genus Protopterus; species Protopterus annectens. The sequence goes on along the minus strand of NC_056751.1, from coordinate 228,073,889 downwards.
GTAGGGAAAACAGCAAGAAAATTGTTTAAAAGAATTTATGATCATTTGTATGATGTAAGAAAAGCTAGCCAAAAGAATGCATTATATAGATACTCGTGCGTATGTGAAGGGTTTAAGAAATTTGTTTTTGGTATTTTGGAAATAGTTCCAGTAGATGCCAGAGAAGGAGCCTGTGAAAACAGAACTGAATACAAGGAACTCCTATGGCAGCTCAGATTGGATGCTATGCAAAAGTCAGGTCTGAGATACCATATTTCCGTTAATCCAATGTTAAAAATGAGGACAGCTAAATTGTAAGAGGTTGTATGATTTTAAGATTTTGTATAAGAAGATTTTATATGGGATCCATACAGATGCTCGACTGCATTTTTCATCGAATACCAATTTGGTGAGCATACTTGCATGAAAGTGCTATTCACAGAAGCAGCACTTTTGCGTAAGTATGCTTGTTGTTCCAGTCGTACTATGTTGCGGTAAGGGAAAATTCCCTTTTCCCCACTGTAGTGCAACCTTGGAGTGAGAGTATTAATGTAGGGGGGTGTGGGGGGCTTGCCCCCCACAACAGGGGGTGCAGGGGGGGCTTGCCCTTCTGCATTCAAGTAGATTTTGTGTTTTTTTTAACATACTTTAATGAAAGCGCTTTTTCGAAGAAAGCGCTTTCGTTAAAGTGCATTCGGTGGCAATGGATTCGGGCTTTTGAACTTTCATTGAAAAGTAGAAGAGCACAAACATGAAACCAATAAAAATCCAAAAGTCCACGGACTCCTTGCTCCAGGAATGAGACTTGCAAAACAAGTAAAATCTTAACGCAATTTTATTATTAACAAGTGTTTTCGCCACACACACTGTCGTGGCTTCTTCAGAGAAAAAAAAAATAAATAAAAAAAAAATTTTTTTTTTTTCTCTCTGAAGAAGCCACGACAGTGTGTGTGGCGAAAACACTTGTTAATAATAAAATTGCGTTAAGATTTTACTTGTTTTGCAAGTCTCATTGCTGGAGCAAGGAGTCCGTGGACTTTTGGATTTTCATTGAAAAGTCCTAGATCTATATATATATATATATATATATATATATATATATATATATATATATATATATGTATCTATATGTATATTCATGTGTATGTGTTTTGAGCACTATTTGTATTTTAAATTTGCATCATGCTTTTCATTATAAACATTCTTAACAATTTTTGTTTGAGGAAAGGGTTAAAAATGGATGTGACCTGGTTAATTGATTAACTAATTAACTGGGTAATTGATGTGGTTCAGGAGTATAAGATTGTGGTTATTGCATTGTTTTACTCAGTTCTGAGGAAGCACTGAGTTTGGATGAAAGCACATAAGTTGTACTTTTAATAAATGGACTATATACCTTTATATGGCTGAACACAGTGGAGTTATTTAGTATCATAAACTATGCCAGTGATTCCAGTAAACTTGTATGTGCACTGTTTTTAGACCTCTCTAAAGTATTTGATATGGTTTCTCACACTAAGCTATTATACCGACTTTTCTCACTTAGTCTCATATCCTCCTCCCTTGCATGGTGTAAAAGCTATCTGTAGACAGCAGTCGGTAAGATGGCATGGCTCCCTTCCTGCCAAACATCACTGGAGTATACCAAGGCTCCATCCTTGGGCCCCTTCTGTTCAAAATTTTCATAAACAGCCTCCATTTATCCTCCTGTCAAGCCACTTTAATCCAATATGCTGATGATTCAGCTGTTATCTGCTCATCAAATAATCTTGTTGACCTGTAACAAATTACTCAAGAAGTTTTTGCATCTATTGAACTCTGGTTGAATAACTCCCAACTTCTACTTAGCCCTAATAAAACAAAACTCCTACTTTTTTCCCCCGAAAGAGCAAATAGGAAATAAAACAAATTTTAAAATTCATTCCCTAAAATACACTGTATTTGAAGCAGTGCCACACACCAAGCTTCTAACTGTAATAATTGATGAAAACCTAAAGTTTGATCTCCATATCCAAAATAACATACAAAAGTCCCCCAGAAACTAGCTATGCTCTACAGGCATTCACCTTTTCTTAACCAGACTACCAGAATCACTATTGTGTATGTATATATATATACATATATATATATATATATATATATATATATATATATATATATATATATATATATATATATATATATACACTCATTACCTTCCCTCCTGTATGGTGCTAATATCCTTACTAATCTCCAGATCTCCCTCTTATCAAAACTTGAAGCCTGCTATAACAAAACAGCAAAATTTGCCACATTATCATCTTATTCCATTCACCACTGCACCTCTCTACAGTTTTTGAGATGGCTAGAGCTACCTCAATGCCTCACCTTCATACAATTCTTAACAGCCCGCAACATTATATATAAACTCACTGCCTGCTGTAATCTAACTTCTGCTCTCTCTAGTTACCTTCCCACTAGATCTCTAAGATCCAAAGGCAAACAACTTTTATCAGGTCACAAGCCCAATAAAAACGACTGTACTCCTATTCCATTGGCAAAGCCTGGAACAATCTTACCACAAATATTAGAACAAATGCCAACTTTCGCTCATTTAAATGCCTTGAAAGAATTCTTAAGCAAAGCATGGATTTGCTCTTGCTCTAATTGCACTTAATACTAAATCCCTTCTCTTTAATTACCTCTTCAACAACTGCTGATCTTCACTATGCTTATAACTACATCCTCTCCATTGTACTCCCAATTTTTCATTCAGCTCTACATAAGGCTTACGGACCTCTTTATTCCCCTTATCTCCCTCCTTTCTTTGCATGCCATCTAGTCTTTTTTACAAACTCCAGATTCCCTTCTTCATGCTCTCAACTTCTCTCTTATCCTTCTCCCAGTATTGTCTGTCATTTCCTTTCCTTAGTTTAAATAATTAATCAGATTGTTATAATAATTTATTCCTGTAACCTCGTAATTATCTGACATAACTTTTTTCCTTTGTCTCTCATAATTTGAACTAATGGAAATGCATATTATGTATTAGACTTTTGTCTATGAATTCTGCACTAATTATTTTCTTCAGAGCTTTTCTCCCTGGGCCTCTGCTGAAAATTGGATCCATGGACCCCAGTCAGACATTCCTTGTAAAAAAAATTCAAATAAATAAATACATTTACAATGCTCTACCAATTTGCTTCATCCTACACTAACCATTTAGGCATTTAGCAGCGTTAGTGGTGCAACAGGTAGAATTCATCCCTTTAGTGTAGAAGGCTTTAGGTTCTGTTTCCCACAGCATATAGATGTGTGACTGGCATTGCAGTACAGCATTGGGAGGTGCTGCACTCTTGTTTATGTCAGCCTTTAGATGAGATGTTAAACCAATGCCTCATCTGCCTGAATTGGTGGTAGCTCAGGTGGATGAAAAAAGATACCATAGCATCTATTGAAAAGAGCAGGGAAAGTTTCCCCAATGCCCTGGCCAAATTTCACCTATTAGTATAAATACCACTTGGGTCTCCACTGAAAAGAGGCTACTAGCTCAGTCAACAAAGAATAAATATATAAAAAAGTGTCTATATTATCATATCGCACACTCAAAAGAGTGAATGACAGATAATCGACCCCCAGTTAGGCAAAAGCTAAAAAACATCGAAACTTCAGAACAGCGATTTTTTTCCAATGGAAAACAATCGGTGTTCCGAAAAAACAAACAAACTGTAAAACATTACTTAATGTGGGGGGCTTCGCCCCCCCACCCCCCTACCTAAATATACCAACTCCAAGATCGCACTACAGTCCGAAATGGCAAAGTAGCGAAAACGGGCAAACAAATTCTTTCCCAGGGAAAGAATTTGCTGAAAAGCCGCTTCGCTGTTTTGCCTTTTCACTCTTTACAGTTCGACAAAGACGCATTCGACAACCTGCGTCTGTGACAGCGTAATAGGGAGCCAAAAATAATATGTTAATCATCTGATACAGAAACAATTCTATCTGCTAACTATTTGGCTTGTACCAACTAACCAAAGTGACAGTAAACTGCAGGCACAGTAAATCTGTTTCTGCATATCTGGTCCTTACTGATCAAGTCTCACACCACAAGGTAAGAGTGAATATAAAGGTTTAGGTGTCTCGGCAATATTATTTTCACAATAGTTTCTATATTAAATTTCAAGCGAGCTGTTAACAGATCTCATCTTGTAGTCTAGACTTTGATCCCCATAGTTTCCCATTTGTCTACTGTGTGACTCTGAGGAAGTCATGTAACCATTCAGTTCTCCAGCACATAGTCTGAAAGTGGCCCTCTTATTTATTTATTTTACATTTGTTGACCGGGCTAGTCTAGCTGGATATATTTCCATTTTCAGTAGAGGCCCGGGGAGAAAAGCTCCACATAAATTTTAACAAAAGGTCAAAAATAGACAATCAAATTGACAAATCATCATAAATTTATTTATTTATTATTTATTTATTTTACATTTGTTGACCGGGCTAGTCTAACTGGATATGTATCCGTTTTCAGTAGAGGCCCGGGGAGAAAAGCTCCAGTACAGGCAATAAAATAAATATTACATTGGCACAAATAAAGCATTGATATGAGTACACCATACAATGTAAAAAAAGAAAAGAAAATTCAATTTCACCATAGAAGAGAATAAATGGCGAGACAATAAAAAAAATAGAACCCAATTACAGGTATACACATAAAAAAATCACATTTCTAAGGATAACAGTATTAGCTGTAATAACATCAAGAACAAGGCATAAAGCAGAGAGCAAAAATTGATTTATAATAATTTATAGAACTAATCTTAGTACCAAAAGGAGAAAGAGAAACTATATCAGTACTTTACACCAGTTAAAATCTCAAATTAAATAATAGATAAAAAATGACCATGTTTGTGTTAACTGAGAACATAGACATTTTGCAAATTTGTTATTATTAAGATGTTGAGGTTTGTGCTTTTTTTCCACCAAGGACAGAAGGTGTCAAAAATGATGACAGTGAGGAATGAGGAGTGAGGCAGGCAAAGCAGACCAAATGGAGAATTATAGCCATGCGGTCTGTAGTCTGGTCACTTGTCTACATATCGGCAGAAGTGCACTTTCTTCCTTAATTAACACTTCATATTATTTGAAAAATTCCTGTAAAACAGCAAGGGTTTGGGAATGTCATATGCTCAAAATTCTGTTCTCTTTGTAATGAAAATTGTTACTACCATTTTCAGAATCCAGAGACTGACAGAAAAACAATATGACAAAAAGCCAGTGCCTACTATCTCTTCAATAAACTTGCCTAGGAGCTTGAACTAATGCGAATAAAACTTAGTAAGGAATATTTTAGAAGACTTAAATTAATCCTGAAAACAGTGTTGACATCTAGGACCAAAATCCAAGCTATAAACCAGTTTGCTCTTCCTGTCCTAACTTACAGTTTTGGCATGATTGAATGGCCCCAAAACATATTGGATAGATTAGATAGGAAAACAAGAAAGATGCTTCATGCTCGCCAAGTGATTTATAAAAATCAGTGCATACCATGATTACATATTCCCCATTCTGAAGAAGGGATGGGCCTCCTTGAAATAGATTACATGCATAGCTCTGTAATCGTGGGACTCCACATATATCTGCCGACTTCACAAGACCCAAATGTAGTGAAAGTTTTGAAACATGAGGAGAATAAATCTAACACGACTTCTCTGCTTAATCTAGCAATGGAAATCAAACCAGAAATAGATAAAAATCAGGCAGCAACACAATGTGACAAAACAACAAAAGAAAGAAAGAATAAAAGTTGAAGGAACAAATAAGAAGGCAAGAAATGTAGAAAATGCATAAATATAGTTGCCAAGTATAGAAAACTTCTGGAAGAACCTCATGTTTATCAGGAATGAATGCAGGAATAGTTAAGGAGATGCAAATTCAAACCAAGAGATGAAAGGTTAATATTGGTGGCCCAAGATAGTGGGTTGCGTACACGTTGGTTTACAAAGTCCATTGAACATGTGGGAGAAACAGACAAATGTAGGTTTTGTAAAAAAAAAATTGGAAACAGTCGCACACCTCATTGCTGGTTGTGACATACTATGGCAGAAGGACTGTATACTGAAAGGCATAATAATGTGGTAAGATTGTTGCACTGGGGATTGTGCAAACATTATGGTACTGAAGTGGCTGGAAACATGAGCCACAAAGCATCATAGAAAATGATGAAGTTTACAACACGTGGGATCATCTGTTATCAACAGTTCAAAAAATAAATGTTAGAAAACCAGAGCTAGTGGTCTATGAAAAGAAGACAAAAGTAGCATTGATCATTGAAATTGCCACATCCAGTGACTACAGTGTCTTGTGTACAGAGAGACACAAAGTCATAAAATATCAGGATTTGAAAGCAGAAATAAGAACAATGTGGAAGAAAGATACTCAGACAGTCACAATAGTAATAGGAGCAATGGGTCTTATAAAAAAGAATCTACAATCATGTTTAGATATGTGACCGGTACATGCAACTCCATGCGAACTGCAGAAGGAGTCATTACTGGACACATTATGGGTGCTGTGAAGAGCACTTCTGACTGACATCAAAGATTGAAACAATACTAATTTCATGAACTTTAATCGTACTTTGATTTAGGAATGGGGTCCATACCTGTCATGGTATTAGAAACCCAAAAGATTTGGAGAAATTAAAAGAGCTTTGCATCAGCCATATGTTACTTGTTCTGTTATGTTCATTCACTTATTTAAAGCATTACTTTGCAGATATTAGATAACTGCTGTTAGGGAGCCAAAACATTTTTGAGAACAGACACACACTGTAGGGCTGCCTTTAGGGCCAGAATATACAATTCAGAGGTCAGAATAAGTTTCCAGTCCATATTATTTCTTGTTTCGTTTGAGAATTACGCAAAGGAATAATCAATAATCATCCTTCATGTCATCATTTCTCATGTTATCCTTCAAAATACTTTACAAGATTGCAAGTTAGTGCCCATATCACCATGACATGTCTTGCCATACTTTCATGTAAATTTCATGCCACAGCAAGAACATAAAGATCCAGATCCTTATCTCTTGCTTTTCACATTTTCCCAAACACAGGCATAATGTTTCCAGTCTCTAGCTGTCTTTCCCACTATTTAATTCAGATTTGGAGAACTTACTAATAAAATGTCAAATTATTTATTCTGCATAAAGACACCCCACATTATAGATTCTGACCTTTATTTTATGTTACTGCCATATACTGGTGGCAGAGATGCCAAATACTGGTGGCATAGGTGCCAAAGTAATAGCATTATTGATGGCTCTCCGATTGTCACAAAGTGGTTCCTATCTTGCTTGTTAGAAGAGGTTAGAGATTTCCTTGGGTCAAAAGTGAAATTTGTCCTGTCACTTGAGTTCAGAAATCAAAAATGTATAGAGCTGGGGGTTGGCATAATGGTTAAGGTGTTTACATTACACATACAAGGAGGAGAGTTTGATTCTCAAATTAGATAATTGGTTAAACTTATAATGGCCCACAATGGCAGTTAGTCCAGTAATAACCTATGAACATAAAGGATTTAAGGCTGTTAACAACCATTTCCTGTAGTCCAGGGCTTGATTCTCTTAGCATTCTTTTCCTTACTGTGTTACCTTCACAAATCACTTAACCAGACAATGATCTGTGACAAACATTTTGCTAGACTCCTCAATGGTCTAATGGAAAACATGCCTAGTAACTACCTGTGAACCTAAGTAACAATGATAAACATTTGGGTAAAACAAGCCTAGGTTTGCAAATTATATATAATAGATATCACGGCTTGGAAACCTCAGCTATAAATAATAGACAAATTACAACCTACATTCCTTTCCCATTAACACTCCTGTTCCTCACATCCCCACAATAAACTCCAATGCAGTAGCCATAGTCATCCCCTAAACTGGGGGAGTTATTATCCTCTACAATCAGAAGCCTTGATTTCTACTTAGATGTCTAAAAAGCTTTCAAATCACTTTTACTCACTGTACCACAATGCAACTGCTTCTCTAAAAAATCAGTTTAGTTAATTATTTTTTCACTTCATTACTGTACTAAACTGTATCTCTACCCAAACACTTTTCATTTTGTTCACAAAATATCTAGTAAATCTAATTTCCTTCTTGTACATGATGTAAGTATGCTAATAGAGTTCATTTTGCTTTTCCAGCCTCTTTCAAATTAAAACACCTTTTTTCCTCCTTTGCATTTCTTAAGTAAACATCCAATTCACTTTATCTTACTGGGAAAAGTATAAACTACGTATCTGTATATGTGTTGTGGTCATATACTTATACCAGCAACTTATTCAGTTGTAAACACTTCTACTTGTAGGTCACTGTGTTTTACTTGTATTTAATTAACTGTATTTTCACACTGTATATGTTGATTATTGTGTTACTGATTCAATGCATAAAATATGACAGTCTCATTGTGAAACAGAACAGGAAGCAATGTACACATTTTGTTGCTGCATTTATTATTGAAATAAATTCCTTACTGAACTTGTATATTCGGCATACAGTGTACTGTGTTTAAGACTACTTAGAATGTTTGTGATTTTTTTTCTGTTAAAATGCATTTAAACATGACTAAACTAAAATGCTGCTTCCATACACTGTATGCCTGTAAGATGAGTTGCTGTAGCATTTTGGGCCGGATACTGTAAAGTTTTTGGAATCTGGCACATTATGCTGATACCAGCAACAAAGCTGCAGATAACAATGTAATATGTAAATATTCCACAGTGAACTCTGAATATCTCTGCGAACAGTGGAGTATCTCAGTAGTATTGGTGCACTGTATATCACTCACAAGTAATCCATAAGTAATGAAAAATCATAGTCAAAGCATGATGTACATTATCAAAGTTACTGAAAGAATCTCACAATCTAAGCAGCTGGACAGTCAGAAATACATATCTATAACAGAGTCTCTCCATAGGTTCATAGGTTCATAGGTTGATACTAGGCTATCTGCCCTAGGGCATTTATAAGCCTAGGCAGAGTGTGTTTGGCTTTCGCCACCCTTTTAGATTAGTTGACTGTGCCTCTGTATAGTAGGTCACAGAATGTAGCCCTTTTAAGGTTAGTTTACTGTACCTCTGTCAAGCAGGGACACAGAAGAGATCCCAGGGGTAAACTTATGATCTCCCATCCACTCGTCAAGATTTCTCTTGAAGAGGGTCAGTGAGGGGCTCTGCCTAACATGGATTGGGATTTTGTTCCAGAGTGAGGGGAGCCTCTGGGATATGAATCTATCCCTCCAGCATGTCCTATTTATTACTGTGCTGAGGTTCAAGTCCCTGGACCGTATAGCTCTAAGGAATTTGGATTTCCTGAGGTGAAGCATGTCCATTAATTCTGGGTTGGACATGGCTTTATACGTCAGACACAGATCGCCTCTGAGTAGGCGGTGCGCAACTGAGTAGAGCTGGAGTTTCTTTAGTCAAACTGCATAGGGCATCTGTTTGAGTCCCTTGATCCTCTTGGTGAGTACTTTTGGGGTCTTTACAGTTGCTGCAGGTGTCGGGTAAAGTACATCCCAAATGGGGCATTGTATTCAATTATGGGCCTGATAATTGATGAGTAGAGGGGCACAATGACCTTTCTTGATCTAGATATGAACCCTTTCGTGATAAGGTGGGCTATATAGAAGGTCTTTCTAACCACTTTCACAACGTGATTGTCAAAGGAGAGATTGCTATCTACTTGGGTCCCCAAGTCCCTAATTACTTCTTCCGTACTTAATGGATTACCACCTATGTGGTAATTTGTGGGCACTTTGTTTTACCCAAAGGGGATGACTATGCACTTTTTGGCATTTAGCTTTATCCGGCTCTGTGAGACCCTTTTGGATGATGCTTGTGTCAGCCGGAGAGTCGATTATGGCACCCAGTTTGCAGTCATCTGCGAACTCGGTCAGCCATAGTCCACCCATGTTAGCCTGTACCTCGGAGAAATATATACCGAACAAGAGAGGTCCCAGGACTGAGCCTTGTGGGACTCCACTTGTAACTGGTTTAGAGTCTGACATGGCACCTGCTATTCTGACCATGTGGGTTCTATCCCTGAGCCAGTTTGGAACCCATCTTATGACATAGGGGTTGATATTTAAGCTAGTGAGCTTATTTATGATGCCCGAGTAGGGTATTGTGTCAAAGGCTTTTGTGAAGTCCAGGTAGGCTGTGTGGACTACCTTCCCTTCATCTATGGCTTTGGTAACTGTTTCAAAGAAGATGACCAGGTTCAAGAGGCAAGATCTGCCCTTAACAAAGCCGAATTGGGTAGGATCCAGTGTCTGGAGGTTCCCAATGTCTTTGTTTATGATTTCCATGATGATACGCTCCATAGCTTTGCAGACCAGGCTAGTCAGGCTTATAGAGTAATAGTTTCTGGGGCCTGTTGTGGCACCACCTTTGTGGAATGGGACCACTGTTGCTGTATGCCATTCCTTGGATATATATCCTGTAGTAAGGCTGAGATTGAACAGTGACTTTATATGAGGGTTTAGTTCTTCTTGGAGCTCATGTAAGACGCAGCCCGGGACACCGTCTGGTCCCATTGATGCTGTTTTATTTGCTTTAGAGAGAGCAGCTCTCACCTGTGCATCTGTGATCTCAGGAAGGCTACACTCTGCTGGGAAAGACATTTGCTCTTTTGGGGGGGAAGGGGGGGGGAGTTTGCACTGAACCTTTCTGCCAGAATGTTTGCAATGTCTGTGGGTTCAGTGTATTTTTTGTCATTTTGCACTAACTCAGAGCATATCTGGGAGTTGCTTCCCAGGTTCCTGACATAACTAAAGAAGGCCTTGTGATTATCTTTAGTGTCTTGTGCAATTTTTCTTTCGAAGCTGGCCTTACATGATTTTATGAGGGATCGTAGTTTCTTGCTAATACTGATCAGAGACGCCTTCCCTTTTTGGGATTTTGCTCTATCATGTAGTAGCTTTCTCCTTCTGTTGTATAGCTTATTTATGGCTGGGGTCCACCAGACAGGTCTCCTGTCTTTGGAGGAGTGAGTCTTGGTTTTATCTGAGATAGCATGCTCCATGCATTCCTGTAGGTGTCCATAGAATGCTTTTGTAAAGGATTCTGCATTTTGGGCCGTATTTTCCACTGGCCCGGGGGCTTTGAAGGATTCCACCTCGGTTTTGAGAAGTGTGAAGTTTGCTTTTGAGAAGTTCTTCACCGTGGTTTCCTTGGCTGGGGGTGGGGACGGAATATGGATGTCCAGTGAGATTAGTTTATGGTCTGATCTTACCAATGAGGGGAATACCTCTGGTGTGGAACATAGAGACCCCATGGTGGTGATGACCAGATCCAATATGTTTTCCCCTCTTGTGGGAGTGGTGACCAGTTGTTCCATAGCATTTGAGTTTATAAATTCTAGGAACCGTTGGCTGAGGGTGTTAGGGCTTGAGTAGTTTTCCCAATCAATGTTTGGGTAGTTGAAGTCACCCAATATAATGGTGTTTGGAGAGACCTTCATAGTCTCCAGTGTTCTCAGGAAAGCCGAGTGGGGTTCCTGTGTTTGGGAGGGTGGTTTGTAGCAGGCCACAAACTGAAAGGCAGTTTTGCCCATTGTTAGTTGCACATGGATGATCTCCGATGCTTCATGCAGTGCCACTTACCTGGAGGTGTGGGTATCTTTGATAAATATTGATACTCCCCCTCCTTTTGTGGTTTGGTCTGAGTTTTGGGGCCGAAAAGCATGGTATGAAGTATAACCTGTTAGTGCTGGGGTGCTCTTGGGAGCCTTGAACCAGGTTTCTGTTGCTGTACAGATATCAATATTCTCCATATTGAGGAGAGTCTCGAGTGCATGCATCTTGAGGTTTAGACTTCTGGCGTTGAGCAGCATTACCCTTAGTATTTTTCTTTGTGTTGTCTATGGAGGTGGGTTTGTCTTTTGAGCCTTGCCTAAAAAAGGCACTATGGGTGAAGCAAGAGCCTTTGCCAGTATTCGAAACCCAGGGGTCACAGGTGTAAGCTGTCCCTAGCGAAGCAGCGTGGCTTGTCGAGCATGTCATCCCAGGCTGACAGGCACTGGATCCCCTTTAAATGACACCAATACTTTAGCCGATTGTTAAAATTGATCATTTTGTCTTTATACTGTGGCATCATTCTTGGTGAGGGCAAGATGCTACTCAAGGTCAGGGTCATACCGGCCTGGGCTACATGATCAGAGAGCTCCTCTATGTCTCTTTTCATGTAGTCCAGGGAGGTACATCTCAGGTTATTCACACCAGCATGGACAATGATGGAGACATATTTGTACTTGCTTTGGAGTGACCTGAGTGCTTGTGTTATGTGGCGGATCCTGGCACCTGACAGGCAGCTTACAGTGACCTTCTCTTTGTTCAGTCCGGTGAGTGGGATGTCAGTGTGTCTGACAATAGAGTAACCTATAACAAGTGTATTAGGTGTGTTGTTTAGCCTTAAGGGTTGTGACTGTGTGGCACACTGACTTTGTGAGCTATGTGCTATGTGGGTATTGTTTTGTGGTAGGGGTTGCTTGGATATCTGCTTTGGAGGTCTCGGCTGCTTAGGCAGATTTTTATTTAGAGCCTCCGAGTATGTTTTTGTTTGTTTATGTGTTTGGTTTGCTGATGCGATAGGTCTATGTGAGACTGGATTTGTGGTGTGTGTGGTTACCTTCTCCTCCTGACTGGCTGTGCCAGTACTGGGTTGAGAGAGCTCAGCCTCCAGTTTGGCTATATAGTTACATATTTCACATATCTTTGAGCTTGTTGGGAGGAGGAGAGGGTGGTCTGTATACATAAGGCAGTTGTAACATTGCCTCAAGATTCCTAGATTCACCAGCTGGACTGGAGAGTAAACCCGAAACTGACCTTTGGACATGCCTGAATAATATAGGGAACTACTTATTGACTGATCAGGAAGAACCAATAGGGAGCAAGTACTTAAAAGGAGTATAAGAGGGTGTAGTGCTTAAGTTTATTAGTGTTTACCTATGAGATTACTTATACAAGCAAGTGCAGGGCTTTAGAATGAAAATAGAGTGCTTATTTTGAGATTTAGAGCAGTTCTAAAAGAAAAAGTGGAGAGCAGACTTTGTGGAGCCGGGAATACTTTAAACCTTTTTAAGCGGCGCTGCCCGACGCTGCTCTATGCACAAGACCGAGCAAAAAGAGAGTTGCAGGGTTTTAAGAGAGAGAGATCAAGGAGTTTGGAATTGACCCGAAATGGCCAATAAAACTACAGTTTCTAGGCAGTAACCACTCCTACAGGGACAGACAAGCTGCTCAGTGTTAACCACTGCCACTGGTGAACACAGAGACTTCCCTTTAGCCCAAGTAAGCACTGGCCTCCAAGAAACTTACAAACAGTTCAGAACAACAACTCTGTAACTGAACTTTCTTTTAAATTATAGAAAGTGGGAAAATAGCAAGATTTTTTTGTTTTTTGTTTCTGTTTAAGGATAGCAGAGAAACACAAGTAGCAAACTAGTCAGAACAGTGCAATAAATGACCCCAACACGTGTGTGCTAGGTCAGAGGCAGGTAAAATGCAATTTTAAGAAAAAACGATTTTAAATTAAGTGCAACACAAAAAATGCAGTAAACAGGCTGTAGGTATGTTCTAAATACTGTTTCTAACACATATGTCAACTTTTGCAATCAGGAAAATACTGAAAAGTAGGCGGCAATGTAGTTTTTCTAAGAAATAAATCAGAAGAAAATGCTTAAAATCTCAAAAGTGGCTCCTTTCTTCTCTCAGCATTTTCTCCTCTTGATAGGTGCTTCAGCAACAACTATCAAGCCTGGAAAGATGCCAAAACCACACGACTGCAGGGTTTTAAGAGAGCGAGATCAATGAGTTTGGAACTGACCCAAAATGGCCAATGAAACTACAGTTTCTAGGCAGTAACCACTCCTACAGGGACAGGCAGGCTGCTCAGTGTTAACCACTGCCACTGGTGAACACAGAGACTTCTTTTTAGCCCAAGTAAGCACTGGCCTCCAAGAAACTTGCTAACAGCACAGAACAGCAACTCTGTAACTGAACTTTCTTTTAAATTATAGAAAGTGGGAAAATAGCAAGATTGTTTTGTTTTTCTGTTTTTGTTTAATGATAGCAGAGACACACAAGTAGCAAACTAGTCAGAACAGTGCAATAAATGACCCAAACATGTGTCTGCTAGGTCAGAGGCAGGTAAAATACAATTTTAAGAAAAAAACGATTTTAAATTAAGTGCAATACAAAAAATGCAGTAAACAGGCTCTAGGTATGTTCTAAATACTGTTTCTAACACAGATATCAACTTTTGCAATCAAGAAAATGCGAAAAAGTAGGTGGCAATGCAGTTTTTCTAAGAAATAAATCAGAAGAAAATACTTAAAATCTGAAAAGTGGCTCCTTTCTTCTCTCAGCATTTTCTCCTCTTGGTAGGTGCTTCATTAACAACTATCAAGCCTGGAAAGATGCCAAAACCACGCGGCTGCAGGGTTTTAAGAGAGAGAGAGATAGATCAAGGAGTTTGGAATTGACCCAAAATGGCCAATAAAACTACAGTTTCTAGGCAGTAACCACTCCTACAGGGACAGGTAGGCTGCTCAGTGTTAACCACTGCCACTGGTGAACACAAGACTTTCCTTTAACCCAAGTAAACACTGGCCTCCAAGAAACTTACACACAGTTCAGAACAGCAACTCTGTAACTGAACTTTGTTTTAAATTATAGAAAGTGGGAAAATATCAAGATTTATTTTGTTTTTTTGTTTTTGTTTAAGGATAGCAGAGACACACAAGTAGCAAACTAGTCAGAACAGTGTAATAAATGACCCCAACACGTGTGTGCTAGGTCAGAGGCAGGTAAAATGCAATTTTCAGAAAAAACTATTTTAAATTAAGTGAAACACAAAAAATGCAGTAAACAGGCTCTAGGTATGTTCTAAATACTGTTTCTAACACATATATCAACTTTTACAATCAAGAAAATGCCGAAAAGTAGGCGGCAATGCAGTTTTTCTAAGAAATAAATCAGAAGAAAATACTTAAAATCTCAAAAGTGGCTCCTTTCTTCTCTCAGCATTTTCTCCTCTTGGTAGGTGCTTCAGCAACAACTATAACGCCTGAGAAGAAGCCAAAACCACGCGGCTGCAGGGTTTTAAGAGAGAGAGATCAAGGAGTTTGGAATTGACCCAAAATGGCCAATAAAACTACAGTTTCTATGCAGTAACCACTCCTACTCGGACAGGCAGGCTGCTCGGTGTTAACCACTGCCACTGGTGAACACAAGACTTTCCTTTAACCCAAGTAAACACTGGCCTCCAAGAAACTTACACACAGTTCAGAACAGCAACTCTGTAACTGAACTTTCTTTTAAATTATAGAAAGTGGGAAAAAAGCAGGGTTTTTTTGTTTTCTTGTTTATGTTTAAGGATAGCAGAGACACACAAGTAGCAAACTAGTCAGAACAGTGCAATAAATGACCCCAACATGTGTGTGCTAGGTCAGAGGCAGGTAAAATGCAATTTTAAGAAAAAACAATTTTAAATTAAGTGCAACACAAAAAATGCAGTAAACGGGTTCTAGGTATGTTCTAAATACTGTTTCTAACACAAATATCAACTTTTGCAATCAAGAAAATGCCAAAAAGTAGGCAGCAAAGCAATTTTTCTAAGAAATAAATCAGAAGAAAATACTTAAAATCTCAAAAGTGGCTCCTTTCTTCTCTCAGCGTTTTCTCCTCTTGGTAGTTGCGTCAGCAACTATTATCAAGCCTGGAAAGATGCCAAAACCACGTGGCTGCAGGGTTTTAAGAGAGAGAGATCAAGAAGTTTGGAATTGACCCAAAATGTCCAATAAAGCTACAGTTTTTAGGCAGTAACCACTCCTACAGGGACAGGCAGGCTGCTCAGTGTTAACCACTGCCACTGGTGAACACAGAGACTTCCCTTTAGCCCAAGTAAGCACTGGCCTCCAAGAAACTTACAAACAGTTCAGAAGAGCAACTCTGTAACTGAACTTTCTTTTAAATTATAGAAAGTGGGAAAATAGGAAGATTTTTTTTTTGTTTTTGTTTAAGGATAGCAGAGACACACAAGTAGCAAACTAGTCAGAACAGTGCAATAAATGACCCCAACATTTGTGTGCTAGGTCAGAGGCAGGTAAAATGCAATTTTAAGAAAAAATTATTTTAAATTAAGTGCAACACAAATAATGCAGTAAACAAGCTCTAGGTATGTTCTAAATACTGTTTCTAACACAGATAACAACTTTTGCAATCAAGAAAATACTGAAAAGTAGGCAGAAATGCAATTTTTCTAAGAAATAAATCAGAAGAAAATACTTAAAATCTCAAAAGTGGCTCCTTTCTTCTCTCAGCGTTTTCTCCTTTTAGTAGGTGCTTCAGCAACAACTATCAAGCCTGGAAAGACACCAATACCACGCGCCTGCAGGGTTTTAAGAGAGAGAGAGAGATCAAGGAGTTTAGAATTGAACCAAAATGGCCAATAAAACTACAGTTTCTAGGCAGTAACCACTCCTACAGGGACAGGCAGGCTGCTCAGTGTTAACCACTGCCACTGGTGAACACAGAGACTTCCCTTTAGCCCAAGTAAGCACTGGCCTCCAAGAAACTTACAAACAGTTCAGAACAGCAACTCTGTAACTGAACTTTCTTTTAAATTATAGAAAGTGGGAAAATAGAAAGATTTTTTTTTTGTTTTTGTTTAAGGATAGCAGAGACACACAAGTAGCAAACCAGTCAGAACAGTGCAATAAATGACCCCAACACGTGTGTGCTAGGTCAGAGGCAAGTAAATTGCAATTTTAAGAAAAAACGAATTTAAATTAAGTGCAACACAAAAAATGCAATAAACAGGCTCTAGGTATGTTCTAAATACTGTCCAGTAAGCTTAAAGCCAACTACCGAATAACACTGTAAGTCTATTATTATTAAAATATGCTAGCTGTCAGTTACAGGTTCTGATAGAATCTGTAAATTTTCTAATAAAAAATTACTAAAGGAAAAGGGCAATCACAGCCACATCACCACAGTTAACATACTCTAACAATGGATGCAGGACATCTGTGGGGAGCACAGATAATGCACAGACAGAAGGAAATTGGGAGATAGAAAAGAAGACGTGAGGTATGGGTGAAGAAGAGTGACACACAAGACATATGTTGGAATAGGAAGATCTGAGGAAAAGTCAGAGGGGCATGGACAATTTTTTTTTTTTGTGGGAATAGGCCTCATTTTCTATTTTTTAAATATAAAAAGAATGGTAAAGTTAGGAAAAGGGAAGGAGAAGGCCATCACAGCAGGTATACCCTGTGATGCCCCTGCACTGGCCCAGTAAGCAAGGAGCCTCAATCCTCACCTTTGGCAACAGTGAAGGACATACACAATGGGAGGATGACAAGTACATACACAGTAAAGTACAATTTCCCTTAAGAGCACACAGAGATCACAGTTAGTCTGGGTCTGGTTTCTTCCTCTTTCTCCAGATCCCCAATAAGATTCCCTACTGGACAGCTATAGAGTTGAGATCTCAGCCGAGTGGCCAAGCTAAGACCTCCAGCACCCTCTCTGTCCAACCGGTGCTTTGAGTCCCTGCCCAAGTAGCTAACACACACACACACACACACACACACACACACACACACACACACGCACGCGCACACACACACACACACACACACACACACACACACACACACACACACACACACACACACACACACACACACACACACACACACACACACACACACACACACACACACACTTTGAGATCTGGTTTATTTATAAACACATACACCTGGGAAAGGCTGGCACAGGTTTACTAGCTATGCCCCTTCTGCCCAGACTATACGGTAGTACCAGCTGTCACCAGCCACCCTTACTTATCAGCTACTATAAGGCCATTACAAAGGGTGTCCAATCCTACTGTGTAATGTTACTATTAATCCAAATGGTAGTTTTGACCAAGATTTGCAAGGCTATGTAGGAGTGGCCTGTACACTGTCACCAAATACATATGGAAGTACTCTAAGAGCTTAAATATGTCTCACAAATATCAGCCAAAAAGATAGGTTTAAATATATTTAATAATAAATAATAAAAGAACAGAACAATACTCAATAAACAAACACAATTACTTCAGAGTTCAAAATCACAGGAAATATTTTAAAACAACATTACAGGACAGTTTCAAATAAACACAGAAAACATCTAAAATAATCTTTACTGTATTCATATGTATATCTAAAAGAGATACTGTGCCCTGAGTCTTACTTACAAGCAAGTGCATGTGTGATGATGATGTTTCCAGGTCAAAGACAAAATACAAAATGCTCAGTCTCTCTGAGAGAGTTCTTAAATTAATAATAAACATTACTGCTGGGTCAGCTTGGATGGCATCACTCTCTTTGTCACCTGACTTCAGTTCCCAGGCTAAACAGATACTAACAGAATTTTAACATCTCTGTGTGAGAAGTACATACCTCTCAGAAAGTACCAGAACCTGGAAGTTGTAAAGCAGTAAAACACATTTACATTTAAAACCTAGTAATTATTTTTGTTTCAAGACAATACAAAAACTTCTAGCTCTAGACATTGTGCCTGCTGCTGGACTGAAACTGAGAGATAACACAATTGTAAAACACTTTCATTTCAACTTATTTTCTTGCAGTTTTGCAAGTTGACTGTGTATGTTCCAGCTTCTACTATTAAAACATACATTTTCACAGGTATATCGTTCATATACATTTCTGTTCTTTTCAGGTAGGGTGCACTGTGAACACATCTTTAAAGCACAGTACTGTACAAACCTTGTTCAACACACATTTCTGCACCACTAGTTTAATATACACATAACGTATAGTTCTCTTACATTTGTAAGACCAGCATATGAATCATGTTGATATTCACAAATGACATGATTATTTACAAAATTCCAGATAGCTGGGCTGGCAGTGTCACATACCCATAGAGCAAATATCGCAACACATGTCAGATAAAGATTGTAAAAGCAGTAAGGACAGTTAGGTTACACAGACAGCACAATGCACAACACAGGCAATGGAAATTTGCTAAACAGGACTGGAATGCATACCAGCCATGTTGAACTGCAGAAAAACATAGCTACCTATGCACTGTCACAATATGATATGTTGCAAACTGTGTGGCAATCATACCTGGATGTGTATGACCAAGGGTAGATATGTGTTGCAGGGTAATAAATAGGAATCAAAGTACAAATTTCACAGTACGAATTGAATAAATAAACACATATCTAAGTAGTCTGTCAACAGTACAAATGTAAGCCAAGCAACATCACAGATGAGGAAATGGAGATCTAGGAATACTAGATAATTTCAGCAGAGGGCAAAACCAAACCTCCGACCATGTGTGTAAAAAGGCAGACAACCAAGCATCATGCCAAACAACAGTACTACAGGAAAGCAGCACAATGGATGCTAAATACACAAGTAGGTGTACACAACCCAAGCAAACGTGTAATGGAATGCAAATTTGTGACACATATGTGCCATGTCAAAGGCAACACACAGGTGTAAGGATATATGTATGATTGTAAGTGGCTTAAATAGAATGTACATGAAAGCAATGCCAATACACACACATGCACACACACATGCACACACACACACACACGCACACACACACACACACACACACACACACACACACACACACACACACACACACACACACACACACACACACACACACACACACACACACACACACACACACACACACCAATGACATGCAAGAAGATTAGCACAAATAACACTACAGTTTAAAAAATATCAGGTTGTGCACATGAATTTCAACAATGTAAACTGGTTAACACACAAGTATAATGAGAACAAAGATGTATTGCAAGCAGTAGACAGTGATTTGTGTGCAGATGTCTTCTATTTGTAAAATGGCCATACGGTTGGCACATATTGATCATGTCAGCAATGTAATACATGTCAATGGACACTAATTGCAGCAAAGGGAAACAGATCTGCAAAATATATTATGTAACTACGAAGGTGGAATGGAGCTGGACAACCTGGGGACACATCAGGGAAGAAAGCGATAAAGCAATACAACAAGGTAAGGTTACATATTGCAAATGCATGCTTGTGGAAACTGTGCTCACTGGAAGCAGTCCTTACCTTGAAAGATGCTGACATTTGTGCAGTCACTGATACCTGGTTTAAGGCTGCAGAAAGCACGGCAGCTATACCAGGTTACATTTCCTTTCACACATTCAGACTGCAAACTGAAGGCATGAGAACTAAAGGAGGTGGTGTATCAATTTTCATTAACGATAAGTACACCTCTAGATTGGTTAAACAGCACAATTCCCTTGAATTACTTCAGATGCAACTGACTATAGGTAAGACCCATCTTCGGGTCATTGCTAGTTATATGATCCCCTCCATGAATCAGAACATCCACTCAGCCTACTTGGATCTACTTGAGTTAATCAGGATACAACCAAAGAAACTGTTTTTTTGGTGAATGCAATTACCCGTCCATATACTGAGTAAATTATACGTGTTGTAACTCACTTGCACATGCTCTGGACTAGCTGGTTGACACACCCACAAGGGGCTCAAACATCATGAACCTGGTGCTGAACAACATGGGGTACTGCTGCACCACCCCCAGTGTGTGGCCATCCCTGTGGAGATCTGACCACAAATCAGTCTCACTAGAAGTAACTATAAAACAAGACCCCCCTTAGCAACAACTAGACTAAAAAACTTCTCCAAGGCCAATTTCAACTTCTTACATGATGGCATAACTAGCTTCATAGCCCCCCCCCCACTAATGGAACAGGCACCTATGCTGAGTTATACACCAATGTTTTATACAAGCACCTGTACAATTGTATTGACTCTGCTGTACCTGATACAACCAAAGCAAGATCTTCAAGGAAAAAGAAGCCTGCCTGGTGGATAACTGCCATTAATAGGTTATACAATAGGAGAAAGAAATTGCTGTCTAATAGTAGGAAGGAATGGTCTCAAAACTGGAAACACTACCTCTTCAACTTAAACAAGCAAATGAGACACCTAGTGAAATTTTCCAAAGCTAACTATGAATCCAAATTAGCTTCCCTAACTAAGGACAACCACAAGGCATTCTTTAGTTGCATCCGTAGCCTCAAAGGTAAGGCCCAGATTTGCGCAGAACTTGTAGTTAATGATACTACATATATAGAACCTATGGATATAGCAAATCTGCTGGCTGACAGGTTCAGTGAAAACTTCACTCCCCTGTCCCTGCCACATGTACCCCAAAGCATCCCTAACACCTATCCCCCACCTAATATCTTCAAGCAGCAAGTCTTAAATGCCCTCTCCAAGGCCAAAAACACAGCCTCTATGGGACCAGACAACATCCCAGGCTGTGTTCTACATGGGTTAAAACAGGAATTAGCATCACCATTGAGCATGCTTTTCAGTTACAGCCTAGGTACTGGCTTCATGCCAGTGGAATGGAAAACAGCTATTGTCATCTCTTTGTACAAAGGGGGTGCATCCACAAACCCCAGGAACTATAGACCCATTAACCTGACTGGCCTTATCTGCAAGGCCATGGAACAAATCATCATAGACCTTATCAACAAAGTTATAGAAAATCTCCAAATGCTTTTCCCCACCCAGTTTGGCCTTGTCAAGGGGAGATTATGCCTGTGAAACTTGGTGCACTTCTTTGAGACAGTCACCAAAGACCTAGACTAAGGACAATCTGTGCATACAATCTACCTAGACTTAGACAAGGCCTTTGACACAATCCCCCACTCAGGCATCATTGATAAACTCACCTAGTTGGGCATCAACCCATATATTGTCAGGTGGGTTGCAAACTGACTGACTGATAGAACTCATACAGTCAAAACAGGGGATACCACCTTCTCCAGCATGCCCATAACCAGTAGTGTTCCACAGGTATTGGTTGACATGGTGCAAACATTAGTAAGTAGCACAATTATAATCAACAGACTTGCTGCTAGCAAATGAATTCTCATGCCCACAGCACCTTCCTTATGTCACTTTATCTATTCTTATGGACATGTCCAACAACAGAACATGTCAGGGACAATGTACAAATCACAAAATGTGAGCAGCTTAATCAAGACCATACAACAGCATGCATAACACAACTTACCAGTGGAAATCATGACTTGACCTGAACAGTTGTTTATTGGCCATCATTAAGCATGACACGCATATGCAAAGTAAGTACATGTAACATATCCTAACATTTAAATGGAAGCATGCCTGACAATGCCTCATGCAGCATTACAATAACTGAAATTTGACAAAAAGGCTTGTAAATGACTAGACAACATTAGTATTGGGAGCTGCACTGTTTAATAATAGTATCCACCTCAGTAAACTGTCCAGCTGAGTGTATGGCAGGATTTCATTATTTCCATTCTTTGTCCCTTGCATGTATTTCCTGAGGCGTTGTGTCTGTGTGTAAATGTAAATTGTAGAATGTGCATGTAATGACTCATCTGAAAAACCACTAATTAACATTGTTAAAGCAAAGACAAAGTGAGATGACAATATTGTGTAAAATATGCAAGCCATATAACAAACATCTGAGTCAGGCAGCATGGTCAGTGGCTGACCCCACACAGTATAAGGAATGCAGGAGTAACAAATAGTAACAATGTCCAATCATAAACACAGTCACAGCCTGTGACATATGAAAATCTAGTATATGTTATACAAACAGTATTGTCTGTCTACAACTGTATGCATGACCTACATGCATTTTTTTAGCAGTCAGTAGCCTGCAAAATGCAGACATTCTGATGATGCTTGCTGATTATGAAATGATGTGAAGAAATGCCTGTGTGCACAAATATCCAAAAGACACAGGGTGCAAGTAACTTGTTACTAAACACCCAATGTGCAGAAGTATCCAAAAAACACAGGGTACAAGTAACTTGTAACAAAACACCCAAGTTGCTGTAGAAGGATGCAATACCAATGCTGAACTGAAGGACGTGCCACAAATTCTGCCATCAACAGTGTGAACAATAACACAGCAGACACCCATTCAGTATGTGAATATGCAGGCTATAAACACCATATTGGTCACCAGGAATCACATCCACTCATACAAGAATGCCAACACATGCATTATAAATAGCAGGAAAAGCACTACAGACTTATGTGTAAAACATCCACCTCAGCCTATGTGTGACAGATAAACAAACCTGACTATCATTTAGGTTGTGGCCTACATTTCAAAAACTATCTTCAGAATACATGGCTTGCTGTTAAATGATATTTATACATATATGTACTGTGAACTTTACACATCTTGTAACCAGTCCTCCCTCATCCAATATGCAGATGACTCAGCTCTCATCTCCAATTCCAGCAATATCTTTGAACTCCATACCCTTAACCAACCGACCTTTCTAATCACTGAAAAGTGGTTGCCTGAAAATCTACTCATCCTTAACCCTAAAAAGACCAAACTCTTGCTATTTCTTCCCCGTTCTTTCTCACCATAAATCCACCTTTGCTATTACTTCCTCCAATAACACTATCATAATACCTGAACCTCACACAAAGCTCCTAGGTGTCATCATTGACGACAAACTCAATTTCATCCTACACATACTCCAGTGTATAAAAAAAAACTAACTGGAAACTAGGCTTGCTATATCGCAACGAGAAAAGATGAGTTTATTCTCATTTATTATCTGCACTTTTGATTTAATATCTCTGTAATCTGTACAACTGTTTTTACTCTCCTTCTTGTGTGATATAACTGAATATCTCTTAGTGTTGACCTCGGTTTGTAGTGAAATCCTTTGTCTAGAGGCCTATCTGTTTTCTTAGTGAGAAAAAGTTTACAGAACTGGTTCAATCTAGCCAAGGTATGCCTGCATCTATTATTGTTTGGATAATTGGTCTGGTTTCTGTTCTGTGCCTTAAATAGCCAGTGCTTTAAATCAGATATACCTGTTGCTCAGGCTGCTGCAGAGACTGACTTACTGCCTGCTGTGATATTGAGAAAAGATAAGAGTTTATTCTCATTTATCATCTGCACTTTTGATTTAATATCTCTGTAATCTGTACAACTGTTTTTACTCTCCTTCTTGCTGTGTGATATAGCTGAATATCTCTTAGTGTTGACCTTAGTGTGTAGTGAAATCATTTGTCTGGAGGCCTATCTGTTTTCTTAGTGAGAGAAAGTTTACATAATTGGTTCAATCTAGCCAAGGTATTCCTGCATCTGTTATTGTTTGGATAATTGGTCTAATTTCTGTCCTGTGTCTTAAATAGTCAGTGTTTTAAATCAGATATATCTGTTGCTCAGGCTGCTGCACAGAGGCTGACTTACTGCCAGCTGTGGTACTTGAGAAAAGATAAGAGTTTATTCTCATTTATCGTCTGCACTTTTGATTTAATATCTCTGTAATCTGTACAACTGTTTTTCCCACCCATCCTCCCAGTTCTTGTTGTGGTCTTTTTGTCTTGGTGGCTTTAACTTGCCCACCTCTGGTATAAAGTCGATACTGGACCCCCCAGTCACATTATATCAGCTCATTCTACTGTTAATAGTGAGAACTTAGCAAAGGCCTACCCCTTTAGCTTTTGCATATTGAATTATCTCATTATCTTCTGCCTCTTCACTTTCTACTAAAAAAAAAATTGGTTTCCTACCTTTCCTGGAACTAATGTATCCCAGATACAGATTTGCTGTATCTAGGATTTTTTGTAAGCTTCTGAGCGGTGCTCTTCAATTTTTTCCCTTAAATCTGCTAGTTCTCTGCTCTCCTGCACTTTTATTAGCTTATTAGTCTAGCACTTTAAATGTCTGCTCTTCAAATTTTCCCTTAGAACTAGCTGGTTTCCCAGTAGTAGCACTAAAATCTGAATCCCTGTGACTAGCACTTGTTCTAAAACCTGCTGGAAAGCACTAGGAAGCCTTAAACTGATACAAGCACTCAACTGTCCTTTTTAATAAGGAGAAATTAACTGTAGGCACTAAACAGCCTATAATTGCAAAGTACCTTGCCAAGGTAAGGGAAAACAGCTCTTGTACTTTACAAAAGAAACACTGAACCAGGCATGTCCAAGGGTCAGCTTCTGGCGATTTATCCTGTCCACCTGGTGAATCTGGGCATGCTGGGGCAATGCAGCAATTGCCTTATGTACACAGACAACCCTCTCCTCCTACTACCCAACACTACAACCTGCGAGAGATGCGCTTACATCACCAAACTGGAAGCAAAGCTCTCTCCAGCCAAGATTGTGCTAGACAGTCAAGAGGAGAAGGTTAAAACCTGCACTACACCTTAAGCAATGCATAGCCCTTCAAAATGCACGCCACCAACATCCACACATAGTAACACTAAACCCAATTATACAGAGGCCCTTAACATTAACCTGCCCAAGCAACAAGGACCTCCGAAGCCGAAATGCAACCAAACATCAATCATAACCAAAGTGACACATAGCTCAAAACACCAATGTGCCACCAAACAACAGCCGTTAAGGCAAGACAACATACCCAACACTTTAGTCACAGGTGACTCTATAGTCAGGCACACTGATGACTGAACAAGGAGAAAATTACTGTCAGCTGCCTGTCGGGTGCCAGGATCCACCACATAATGCATGCACTCAAGTCACTCCATAACAAGTACAAATATGACTCTGTTGTTGTCCATGTTGGACTGAATGACTTGAGATGTATCTCTCTGGGCTACATGAAAAGAGACATGGAAGAGCTCTCAGGTCATGTGGCCCAGGCAGGTATGACCCTAGCCCTGAGTAGCATCCTGCCTTCTCCCAGAATGATACCACAGTATAAGGACAAAATGACTGACTTCAACAATTGGCTTAAGTTTCTGGTGTCATTCAAAGGGGATCCAATTTCTGTCTGCCTGGGATGACATGATTGACAAACCACGATGCTTTGCCAGAGATGGTCTGCACCTGTCACGTCTGGGATTCAGGTTACTGGCTAAGGCTCTTGCCATCCGTATAGTGCCTTTATCAGGCAAGGCTCAAAGGACAAAACCACCACCGTAACAGATATAAGCATGCAAAATCTGAAGGTAATGCTACTCAATGCTAGAAGTCTAAACCTCAAAATGCACTCTCTCGAGGCACTCCTAAAAATGGAGAACATCGATATCTGTAAAGTAACTGAGACCTTGTTCAAGGCTCCAGAGAGTACCCCTGCAATACCAGGCTCCAACTCTTACCACACTTTTCAGCCACCAAACCAGGAGCAAAACACTAAAGGTGGAGGAGTGTCCATATTCACCAAGGATATTCACACCTCCAGGCTAGTTGCCCAACTCAATGCATCTGAAATTCTACAGGTGCAACTAACATTCGGTAAAACTGCAATCCAAATTGTAGCTTGCTACAGATGCCCCACCATGCCCCAAGATTCTCACTACACCTTTCTAAACATACTGGAAAATATTAAGATACAACCAAACACTTTTAATATTGGGTGATTTCAACTACCCTGCCATTAATTGGGAAAACTACTCGGGTACCAACACCTTTGCTCAACGGTTCTTGGAATTCATAAATTCCAATGCCCTGGATCAACTAATCCATAGTCCCCACCAGGGGCTCAAATATCCTAGACCTGGTCATTACCAACATGGGAGATCGATGCTCCCCACCAGTGGTCACCCCCTCGTTGGTCAGGTCTGATCATAAGCAAATAACCCTTGAGTTCACATTCCCCCCCACCCCCCAGTAGGGAAACCTCCATAAAAAACTTCTTCAAAGCCAACTTCATGCTACTCAAGTCATAAGTGACAAACTTCATAACACCCATGCAGATGGGAACTGAAATTTCAACTGCTGAATCTTACACTAAGGGACTGTACAAGAACATCCACTCGTGCATGAATTGTGCCATTCCAAATAGAACTAAGACGCTCTCCTCCAAAAAAAGGAAGCCAATCTGGTGGTCCCTTGCCATAAAGAAAACTATACAACAGAAGGAAGAAACTGTTGCAGAAAAGAGGAAAATCCCAGGATGCAAAAAAACTCCCTTACCAGCCTCAATAAGAAGCTGAGATCCCTCATAAAATCCTCCAAAGCTAGTTGCAAAAATAAAATTGCCAAAGATTCCAAGGACAACCACAAGGCATTCTATAGTTATGTCAAGAATCTAAATGGCAATGTTCAGATCTGCTCTGAGCTACAACAGAATAGCATTAAATATACTGATCCCAAGGATATTGCCAATATCCTGGCAGATCGATTCAGTGCCAAATTCACCCCCCTCTCACCCTCTAAAGGACCCATCTCAATACCAAAAGATTGCAAAATTCTGGTAATCACAGCCACACAGGTAAAAAACGCACTCTCCAAAGCTAAGAAAGCTAAGAATACAGCATCCATGGGACCAGTTGACATCCCGGGCTGTATACTACATGAATGCATTATCATGGAACTTATAAACAAAGTCAGTGGCAACCTTCAAACACTGGACTCCACCCAGTTCTGGTTCGTGAAGGGCCGATCTTGTCTCTTCAACCTGATTGACTTCTTCAAATCAGTCTCCAGAGCCGTGGACGAGGGTATGACAGTCCACACAGCCTATCTGGGTCTCGCCAAGGACTTCTACACCATCCCCCACTCTGGAATCATAGATAAACTTACTAAGCTGGGCATTAATCCCTATGTCACTCAATGGGTTGCCAACTGGCTTACTGACAAATCCCACACTGTAAAAGTAGCCAACTCTAAATCCAGCTCCAGACAAGTGACAAGTGGTGTACCTCAGGGTTTAGTCCTGAGACCGCTCTTGTTTGGCATCTACTTCTCTGAAGTACAGGCCAGCACTAAGGGACTCTGGCTAACAAAGTTCACAGATGATTGCAAACTGGGAGCCATTATTGAATCCCCAAATGGTGTGGATATTCTACAAAAGGGCCTTACAGAAACATATGCTTGGTGCCAGAGCCATGGGCTCAAGATCAATGTTAAGAAATGTACAGTTATCCCCTTTGGGAAGCACCATGTACCCATGAATTACCACATAAGAGGCAGTGCACTAAACACCGAAAATGTGATAAAGGACTTAGGGTTACAGGTGGACAGTGGTCTCACCTTTGATAACCGCATCGCCACAATAGTCAGGAAATCCTTCTATGTGGAGCACCTCATCACTAAGGGTGTTTCATCCAGAAAAAAGGAGGTCATTGTCCCACTGTACTCATCCCTCATTAGACCCATTATAGAGTACAATGCCCCATTTGGTATCTACCTCACAAGACATCAGCAACATCTGGAAAGGCCACAGAAATACCTCACTAAAAGAATCATAGGCCTAAAGCAGATGACCTATGCTGACCGCCTAAGAAAACTCCAGCTATACTCTGTCGCATATTGCCTACTCAGAGATGATCTCTGCTTAACATACAAGGCCATGTCAAATCCAGAGCTGTTGGACATGCTACACTTAAAGAAATCCCAATCCCTCAGAGCCACACACTCCAGGGATCTAAACCTGGTCATCACAATGAACAAAACATGTTGGAGGGATAGGTTTTTGACCCAGAGTCTCCCCATACTCTGGAATAGACTGCCCATACATGTCAAGCTGAGCTCCTCTTTGGCCCTCTTCAAACAGAACCTTGACGATTGGATGGGAGATAGGAAATTCACTCTAGGGATCATGTCAGTCACCCTGCTAGACAGGAATAGCCAGGGAATTGTTATGGCTGTATTAGGCCCTAGGGCTGATAGCCTAGTACCAACCTATGAACCTATGAACAAAAAATTTCTAACTTCTAATGCCAGACTGTCCCTGGCACAGGCACTCCTCCTCCCCTCCCTTATATACGCTGCCCCAGTTCTAACTAACATTCAGGCCATAACCTTGTCCAAACTTAAACAAACATATCACAAAGTAGCCAGATTCATTATGAACTCTCCTTACAACTCTCACCACTACCTTGCACTAAACTCTCTCCAATGGCTTGAGCTCCCCCAACAACTCCTTCTATTGCAATTTCAAATAATACACACTATACTATACAAACCATCTTCCTGCCCATCTTTCTCCTCCCTGGTATCAACCTATTCCCCATCTTGGACCCTCCGCACCTCTAACCAGCAACTTCTGGATATCTACCAACCAAAGAAAAATGTGAGCAAACTTCTATATAAATGCTCTGTAGCCCAATCTTGGAATAAACTTCCTTTATACATATGCTCCATTACCCACCCATAACACTTTAAAAAAGTACTCAAACTTCACCTACTTAACACTAAGACTTGCCCCTGCCATGACCCAACTTAACTTCCCATACCCTTGTATTGTATAATAATCTCTCTCTTTTCACCTACTAACCTACTACATGTTCACCTGGTAAATTCAACCCTCAAAATGTATATGTAGGTTTTAAAATTATGTGTTGATTTTTATAAATTTCTGTTCAGTTTTGCTACTTGTATGCTACTTGTATGTGCTTGATTTGTGCTTTTTGCTTTTGATTCATAAGTTCATAGGTTCATAGGTAGGTACTAGGCTATCGGTCCAAGGGCCAAAGTAAGCCTAGCCAGCAAGGTTCCTTGGCTTATGCCACCCAAGAAAGTTAATTTCCTGTGCCACTGTTGAGCAGAACCACAGAGGTGATCCCAGGGTGTATTTCCTATTTCCCAGCCACTCATCAAGATTTTTCTTGAAGAGTGCTAATGAAGAACTTTGCTTGACATAGATGGGTAGCTTGTTCCAGAGTATATGAAGTCTCTGGGACAGGAATCTACCCCTCCAGCATGTTCTGTTTATTGTGGTGACATGGTTTAGGTCCCTAGAGCGTGTAGCTCGTAGGGATTGGAATTTCTTTAGGTGTAGCATGTCCAACAGCTGTGAGTTTAACATAGCTTTATATGTTAGGTGGAGATCTCCTCGGTGTAGGTGATATGCTACAGAGTAAAGCTGGAGTTTTTTTGAGACAGTCAGTGTAGGGCATCTGTTTGAGGCTAGTAATACTCTTTGTGAGGTACTTCTGTGGCCTTCTATGCTGCTGCAGATGTCTTGTGAGGTACATTCCAAAAGGGTCATTGTACTCTATAATGGGACTAATGAGTGCCGAGTAGAGGGGAACAATGGCCTCTATTTTCCTGGATGAGAACCCTTCTGTGATGAGGTGTGCCAAATAGAAGAATTTCCTGACTACTGTGGCAATGTGATTACCAAAGGAGAGACTACTGTCCACTTGGGTCCCAAGGTCTCTTATCACACATTCAGCATTAAGTAGACTGCCGTTTATGTGGTAGTTCATGGGTGCAGAGCTTTTACCAAAAGGGATGACAATGCACTTTTTGGCATTGAGCTTGAGGCCATGCCTCTGACACCAGGCATCTGTCTCAGTGAGGCCTTTCCATAGAATGTCCAGATCATTTGGGGACTTGACTATGGCTCCTAGTTTGCAGTCACCTGTGAACTTCATTAGTCAGAGGCCTTCTGTGTTAGCTTGTACTTCAGAGAAGTAGTTACCAAACAGGAGAGGTCCCAGGACTGAACCGTGTGGTACTCCACTTGTCACTGGTTTGAAGTCAGATTTGGAGTCTGCAACTTTTACAGTGTGGATTCTGTCATTAAGGCAGTTGGTAAACCATCTTGTGCCAAGAGTTTAGCTATAATTCCAGAATGGGAGATGGTGTCGAAAGCATTGGCGAGGTCAAGATAAGCTCTGTGAACCCCCTTACCCTCATGTACGGCTTTGATGACTGCCTCAAAAAAGTTAATCAGGTTCAGAAGGCATGATCTACCTTTCACAAACCTGAACTGGGTGGGGTCCAGAGTTTGGAGGTTACCAATGTCTTTGTTTATGAGTTCCATGATGATACATTCCATGGCCTTGCAGACCAGGCTCTTCAGGCTAATAGGGTGATAGTTCCCAGGATCACTTGTGGCTCCCCCTTTGTGGAGTGGGATAACTGTTGCTGTGCACCATTCAGTGGGCACAAAGCCTGACGTGAGACTATGATTGAACATGGTGCTTAGGTGGGGAGACAGTTAGTTCTGAAGTTCATGTAAAACGCAGCCTGAGATGTTGTCTGGTCCCATGAATGCTGTGTTTTTGGTTTTTGAGAGTGCAGCTTTTACCTGCATGGTTTTAGAGAGTGCAGCTTTTACCTGCATAGATGTGATTACAGGGACTCTGCATTCTTCCTGTATATATATGGGCCCTTTAGGGGGTGAGAGGGGGGTACATTTAGCACTGAACCTATCTGTCAGGATGTTGGCAATATCAGTTGGTTCTGTAATTTACATGCCATTGTGCTGTAACTCTGAGCAGATCTGGGTGTTGCCATTGAGATTGTTGACATAGCTATAGAATACTTTGTGGTTGCCCTTAGAATCAGTAGTGATTTTGTTTTCATAACTAGCTTTGGAGGATCTTATAAGGGATCTCAACTTCTTACTGAGCTTGACCAGGGAACTCCTCCACTGATGGGATTTTACTCTCTTTTGCAACAGTTTCTTCCTTCTGTTGTAGAGTTTGTTTATGGCAGGGGACAACCAGCTTGGCTACCTTTTTTTGGAGGATAGCATCTTGATTCTGTTTGGGATAGCATGATCCATGCACTTGTGTAAGTGCTTATAGAGTGCATTTGTGTAGGATTCAGCAGTCATAACTGTACTGTCCATCTGCATGCATGTCATGAAGTTCACCACTTCTGTCTTAAGAAGCATGAAGTTGGCTTTGGAGAAATGTTTTACCATGGTTTCCTTAATGGGGTTGGGGGTGGGGTGAGGGCAGGATGCGAATATCTAGGGTGATTAGCTTATGGTTGGATCTGACCAACGAGGAGTTGACTTCAGGTGTGGAATACCAGTCACTCATGTTGGTAATGACTAGGACTAGGATATTGTTGCCCCTGGTGGGGGTGTGGATAAGTTGATCCAGGACATTGGAATTTATGAATGCCAGAAAGTATTGAGAAAAGGAGTTGGTACATGAGTAGTTTTCCCAGTTAATGGTGGGGTAGTTGAAATTGCCCATTATTAAGGTGTTTGGCTGAACCCTTATATTTTCCAGTATATCAAGAAAAGAGGAGGTGGAATCCTGGGGCATGGTGGGGGTCTGTAGCAAGCTACAATTTGGATTGCAGTTTTGCCGAGAGTTAGTTGCACTTGGATAACCTCGGATGCATTATGCTGCGCAACTAGCCTGGAGGTGTGGATATCCTTAATGAATATGAACACACCGCCGCCTTTGGTGTTCTGGTCCAGTTTTGATGTCTGAAAAGTGTGGTATGAGTTATAGCCTCATAATGCAGGGGTGCTCTCTAGAGCCTTGAACCAGGTCTCAGTCACTGCACAGATATCGATGTTCTCCATTTTAAGGAGTGCCTCGAGTGAGTGCATTTTGAGATTTAGACTTGCATCTATTACTAATGGTTTACTATCTCTGAATGTTAATCTAAAACATACTGTAAATTGTAACTGGAGCTTTTCTCCTCGGGTCTCCACTGAAAATGGGCTACTGGCCCAGTTGGACCAACATGGTTAACAAATGACAATAAATAATAAATAAATATGTATTTCAATGAGGCTTGTAAGCAGAAATATATTGTAATTATTGCATTTATGATATTCTGGCATGCTAAGCAACATACATGGTAATGTAAAAAAATACAGGCCTGTAACAATGACCAGATACATTTTATTTAACAAAACAGAAAATTGAAACAACATAACTCTCTCCCTTTGCTGCTTATGAAGCCTGTGCATCCACTCAATGCACAGGGCATGATTTCAAGTCCTGTCCTCGTCACCTGCAAAAAAAAAAGAAAAGAGCAACTATGAATGATGTAGTCTTCAAATAATAGGGACATATATTGCTCAAATCAGGTTTTAAAAACTTTACTTTTGAGGGAATCAGACAATCACTATATGTATTTTTTAATATTACATATACAAGACTGTATATCTTTGAAGAGAGTTGAACATAGACTTGAGGACCTGAGATTCAAACCTGCAATCTTCATCTACAGCCACACTCTAACCCTGATACCTGGCTGCTTAGCTACCTCATTTTCCTTAAGAGCATGCATTGTGAATGCAGGGAAAAGACTTGGGTTATGAATATGCAGGGATGGGTTACTAATATGGATCACAGGATCTCCAAAAAGGACAATGTGCTGGGCATTTAGGTAAATAATTTGCAAGAATGGGTTCATGTCAGTACTAGTAACAGCAAGTGAAAACCTTCATCCCAGAGACAGTGGTACAGTGACGTATATCACATAGGTTCTTTTAACAGAGGCATAGAATGTGTTGTACATTGGGACACAATAAAGTATGTAGGAGGAGTACATTTAAAGATATTTCTTGGCAAAGTGCACATCACAAATCAAATGCATACATCACTGTATCTCTCTCTGTTCTGCATTTCACCTGTAAGTCTGACCATCTGCCTCCCTCAAAAGATAAGAATGAAGTGGTCATTGAAGTGAATTTAATAATGAATGACAAAACCACACTTAATAGCACTTTTGTAAATAATACCATTTTCCACAAAACTTTGCCAGAGATATAGCAGTCTCTTCCAAGCTTTACACATAACCCTGTACTTAGAGTTGCTGTTAACAGAACATTATGGACTATGAAGATATTTGTAGTAATTCGACAAATAACCAAGTTATTCATAAAGATGCACAAAATAACTGTTAATATCAATAAGCAGTTATGTAGAGAATGCATGCTGGCCTGTTTCTTTACAGACTGAGCTACCAGCCAGTACATGTTCTTTTCTAACAAACAGTTATGGCATGTGTATATCCATATTCCTGTGGATAACTGATGAATATGGAAACATCTGACACTTAACCACTATTGGCCATTATAGTCTATAGAAATGACAACTATCAATACATAAATTAAAAGATATGTGTAAGCAGATGAACATGCTTTCCTCTTGGCTTAAAGAAATGGGGCTGTAATAAGAATGTTCTCATTACTAAGAGTAAGGAAATAAGGAAGTTATTCCTCAGTTACTATTTATACATATACAGGTAGAGTAGGTGATACTTTTCTAGTGTAATGGATAGCTACAAAATGCGTAGTCATCAGAGGCCTGGACGCTGTAGGCATCAGTGATAATGACTACAGTGGTTGTGTGAAATGATGTGATGTTGGCAAACAGATGTACATCTACAGTGTTCATTATTATGTACATTGTAAACATCAGTAAATAACAGCATGGGAATAGAACCCATACTTATATGGAGAGCAGTCGCCACATCTTCTTAATTATCCAGGTGAGCTAACTGTCAAAAAATCTACTTAATAGTTATAAAAATCATGTATCTGATATATTTGTGACACAGCTATATCTCAAAATTCCATAGGAATGCTTAGGTATACGTAGTATTGTAACCCGTACTGTATGCATCCACAAGATGTTGATGAACCTCGGTGACCATGTGACAAACCTCCTCTATGTCCCTCTGAGGTAGGTCATCAAAGCAATGGCAAACATGCACTCCAGTCTGACAGATCCCCATACATCATCAATGCTCCCTCATAATCTAGTTCCAAAAGTTGATCATTGTGAATTTCCATGGCCTGGCTCTAATGTGATACTCCATTCCAACATAGACATTCAGCATCTGGGTAGTGTCCTCCTCCATACAATTGGGTGCCTGGACACATCAAAGACTCCTGGAAATAGCCATCTTGATAATGTCAATACTCCAATGGAAAAAGTAGTCAGATCTGAAAGTTGCTCACTGAGATCCCCCTCTGTTCACATGTAGCAATGGTCTGATCTGTAAATGTATCTAAATCAATATTTAAAAGTGGCACTTATGTGGTACTAGTGAGCCACATTTCAGGAATGTGTGCAAATAGGATTCCAAAATCTGGAATTTTAACAAACCTCATTAATTATGTATGGTGCAAATGGTACTTAAAAGATGGATACATATTAGCTGCTGTTACTTTCAATTACACCTGAGTGGCAGGTAGCTGATAAAGTAAATTGGCACCTGCTAGCATTTTTGTTTTAGTGAATATTAGCTCATTATACACATATCTTAACATTACTCATTATCAAATGTATCTGTTCAGATTTACGCTTTTATGTAAAATGTGTGCATTACAAGTGTTTGTAATTTACTGGAGTAGTGTTTGACTTATCTGTATGCATACAGGTGTTGACATCTGCATTAAGGACATGCTGTAATTTTCTATATGCAGTTGTACAGACAGATTTACATAGCAAAACGGAATGTACATAAAAATGGATTTACAGATTATCCATATAGGTTGCAGGTGACTCCATACACTCTGGAGTGTATGTACGGAAATCTACAGATTTCAACAGTCTCTGTATGCACTATGTACTCCTTTTGCTTCTATTCATTGATGTTTCTTAAAAAAAGTCTTATAAACTACTGGGTCAATACAAAAGGATATGTACTATCTGTGACCTGTTTACGGATCCTAAGGTATTCTGACACTTGATGTAAGTTGTTCAAGTGATAATGTACAGATACTCTATGCTGAAGTGGGTGGCATTCACTCCTCAGTAATTACTGAGTTGATCTGTGGTCATTATGTATAACATATCATATGATAGACTGTTTTTGAATACTTGTCTGTTTAGGCTGCAATTGTATTACAGCTACAGCAACACACACATCTGTTGTACACAGACGTTTTTGTAGTATTTTAAAATGAAACACATGTGGACTCTGGCTCCAGTGGCATGATGCTGTTGTGTTTGAACCTCCATTTTAACAGGTATGTATTGCAAGGGGTTTGAATCTCCCATGGCAGCCTTTATAGATATCATAAGTTATGTTGCTTTTACAACTGTTATGTATGCAGGCATTGTTGTTAGTTTATGTATGTCACATTACTATATGTCACAGTGAGTGTTTCATAGAGATTTGCGTTGCACAGGAATGGATGGTGTTTATTGTGCACTGTTAGCTGTCCACATTATCATCATCATAAGTGGGCCCCACATGAATAGGAATATGTAAATATCACTGTGTTTCACATGGCAAGCAGACCTAGGGGTGACAATTTCTCCCCACAAGAAAATGAGATAATAGCTGCTCTGCAAAAACATAGATGGAGACTTCTTGGATAAGTAAGGAATACAGTATGGATGAATGAAATATGGGCTGACATCACTAACATGATTAATGCGGTTAGAGGTCACAATAGATCCAGTGAGGCCATTTGCTGGCCTTGCTCTGACATTATGGTCCATGCAGCCAAAAAGTTGCAATGGTATGAAAGATTGAGGAATGCCACCAGAAGTGGCCCACCATTGATCCCACTGATGAGATCACAATATTTCTTGCATCTCTGCATACAGCAAGTGGGGAGCGATGCATTCCCAGGAGTGGGATACAAGCAGGAGTTTCAGGCTGAATATTTATGTGTTACATTGCATGACATAGATGACTATAGAGTAGACCATCACTGAATGCTGTTGCATGCATATTCATATATTGTAATTTTTGATTTTCAGCAGCAGAACTGTATCGTGCACAGAGATCCACAAGGATGATGATGATCATCAATGTAGGTGTAATGACATGTAGCCGTACAACTGCAGTACAGACAGAACAGTACAATCAGATATGCAATCCTGTCTGCATTGATGTTTACAGGTCCATCTACTTCTGCGCAGCACCAGGAAATGGCAGGTAAGTATCCCCATACAGTGTTACTGTAACAACTAACTGTTATTGACTCAGCCTGATGTCATGGCACTGCTGTTTACTGTCATATTGCTATTTCCCCTAACATTGTACACTACTGGGGCATAAGCCATGCAGGTGCAAGAACAGATAAACCAGGTATGATAGCATAACAGGTTCATAGGTCACAGCAATGTGTAGCAGACCTGTGACATATGACATCAATGTTGCTGTTTTTCTACATAGGGACATCTGGCCAACAAGTGCACTGTACATCACTTGGGTATCTGCAGCACCTGGTACTGTGTCCTATATGTCATGCTGGCAGTATTCAGTTACTTGCAGACATGACTGCATTACCATTTTCTTTACTTTCTTGCTGCAGGATCCACAGTACAACATACAAACTCACAACGTCAGGAGTCTGTCTGTGGTTTGCTATTACCTATCTTTCATACATGGCATTGCTGTTATTCCTGTTGTTGTCCTCCATTAAAACTGTGTCCTTCTACCCATTCCTAGGACAGACTGCATCATCATCATCATCATCATCATCATCATCATCATGTGCACAAACAAGTGGTACATCTATGTAAAGCCTACTGTATGTTTTAACGCTGTTGGAATGGTGCATGCTGGCATTGATGTGATTAATAATGATGACTTTGTTCCCTACAACAGTTGGAGTTCATCCCTCATCTACCATTGTCATCTTCCCATGAAGACTAGTCAGGTGTTTGTTGTGTTTGCATTCATCACATAAGTCATGTATGTTGGATATGTAACCTAATTGTCAACTCCCTGTTATGCAGATTCTGTGACCCATACGCAGACAAGACCTAATGGTAAGTCAGTATTATCTGTAACATTGCAGTGAGATATATGTGCATATGACTTTAATGATGTATAGCATGTCATGTAAGCACTTTGTCATCTCTCTCTTCTTTTAGCACAACTACCTATATCCTCCATTAACCCATCAAGTGACCATGATGCAGGATCTGATGTGTCTCAGTGTGGTAGCATGGCCCCTAGCACAGGGCACAATGCTATGGTGATACAGTCCAGCCAAGATGGTGACAGTCATGTGTATAAGGCTGTAGCCTCAGATGTGGAGGGAAAACTGTCCAGCGATTCTAACAATGAGGGGACATTGGATGGTGGACAGGATGAGGCCTGTGAACAACAGACCCATGTTGAGACTGCTGCTGATGTTGACAGTTCCCCATAATACATTGATACTGCCCATCACAGTAGATGTAGGCATAAAGCTGGTGTGCATCAGCATGTGTCAGAGGTTGCCCACCTACTCCTATAGGCAAATGAATGTTCCCAGCAATGCCAAGGACTTGACATCCATGCACTGTGCACTTGCCTGTGCAAAAGATCATGTTACACATCAGCTGGGTGTGCTGCATAAAGGAAAGGAGCACAGACATGATGATGTAGTAGTGTTGCTGGCTGCACAGAATGAAAGTATATTATCTGTGGCATGGTCCATAGAATCCCTGGTCTCTACATTACTCCAGTAGTGTCATAGCACTAGCAGAGTTCTGCCTGCCCTGACTGTGCTTAGCTGATTGCCACATGGGAGAGGCAGGCTTCCTCTCAGCAGAACCAACTTTATTTGCTGGGCATCAGTGTCTATGCTCCAACATGCACATACTTCCACTACCATCTGCTGTGGGTCCAGAAGTCTCTATCAGACAGCCAAATCACAGTCATGCCCCTTCACCTCCACATGCTGGCATCACTCCATCAGTCTGCTCTGTAGATCAACCTGGCCCATGTGTTTCCATACATGGTAGGGGAATAATAGACTGCAGTGTGAGCCATCAGAGTGGGCACTCAGGATTGTGATTGAATAACACATTCAGTTAATCCACTCTGTCCATTAGTGTCATTCTCATCATCTGGTGATGATGATTGCTGTGCAGAACACTGACAATGTCATCTATCTGTGTTCATTGACAAGTCTGATGCCATGGGACTCTGACAGTTTTACTAAACATAGCTGATTCCATTTATTTCATTACTTTATCCATACCTTACAGTGATATATTTGGCTTGTGATATTAGCAACAGTTCTGTATTATGTCCTGAGTTGTTTACTTGTTTGCAGATTTTTATAATGGACTGATAGGAATGCCTTGCACTGATGTGTGTGTCCCTTATTATGTGGCAAACACAGATACACCAATATAAGTCTGTATCCATAACTGTGTCAGTTGTGCTCTGAGTTGATGATCCCTGTTGTGATAGATATGTATACGTTCATAATGTTATATATTATGATAATGTTGTTGTGTCTGATGCTCAGTATATACATCTACTGGGTAACTGCCATTAGATGCAATCTGTACTGCTGTGGTGGGGCAACACCTGAACATCAATGTTTAATCTGTGTACATCTGTAAGTGTGGCTCGTCATGACTCAGAGATATGTGTCAGATGTTGCCATGTTGCCTGGGCCTGCACTTGTGGTTACACCCTCTGTCACCCACAACTGTGTCTTTTGCCACTATGTTCTCTTGCTCCTCCTCTGATACCTGTGGGACGTCATCTTCAGACATCTGGAGTTCTTGGGGTAGTTCACCCACACCTGCAGCTGGAAGACTGCCATGTGCTCTAGTAAGCATGTTGTGTAGCATGACACACACTGCTATAATATGTGCTCCTACTCAGGTGTGTATTGTAGTGCACCACAGGATGTGTCCAGACATCTCACCTAGCTTTCAGTACCTTGAACACATGCTCTATGGTATCTCTTGTTGTTGCATGATATCTACTGTAGGCCTCCTCTGCAGGGTATTATGGGGTTATTAGCTATGGCTCAACTGGATAAGCACAGTCACCTGTTGTGGGGGGGGGGGGTAAACACCCATGTTGTCAGCATAGATAGTTTTGGAAGGGATGTCCTTAGCTTACAGCCTAGTACTTACCCAGTAATAGTCTCAAAGGTATTTCACCTTGCTGGTGTGCCGATGTCTTCTTTCGGCATGCTGCACTGTCTGCAAATAGCTTTTGGAATCTGGCCCTTTGGCACACAGTCTGCAAAAAAGGAATAATAATTCAGGTAAGTTTATTCATGTGGACAGGAACTAAAGCTTTTCATTTCTTTATAATGTAGCTTGTGGGCGGTGATGAGGGAGACAAAAGAAAGACATTGTCAGGTAGAACAAACTGGAACTACAAAGTAAATTAGCAATGAAACATGAATAATATGGCAGCATAACAGATACTTTCAGGTTGTGTTGCCATGAGGTTTGTTATGCTGCCATCTGCTACACACACAAACTGTCAGTTCAGGGATGGCCAGCCCTTTCTGTTAACATATCTGTCTGCTTCTGGATAAACTGGGGTCTTGATAGGGATGTGGGTGCAAGCTATTGCACCGAGTACAGGTAGGAAGTTTGAAAGGTTATAGAACTGGTGCATTACAGTTTTCCACTGCATGGGGGTGGATGGGAAGTATATGTAGTCATTCACCTTGCTGCACATTGCTGCCAGGAAGTTTGCCAGGATACAACTGGCAGCTGTTTGTGACACACCCATAGCATCTCCCATGTGTCTTTGGAATACCTCAGATTCAAGTACAGCCAGACTGAGACACGCTTTGGTTTCAAGGGGGATGGGGTTCTTTCACAAGATCCACACAGACATGTGTGGGGCACACATGTTGTGGACAGGCTGCACTAGCTGTCTATCTAGGTGGTCAGTTATTTGTTGGTCTGACAACTTGTTTAGTTGCAGCCTAGCTCTCACTCTAGCTGGCTGCCTTCTACAGCACCCAGACACATCCTCATCCATGACTTGTATTACTGCAGCCTGTTGTTTGCAGTTCATTCACTGCAGGTTGCATTTTTATTTATTTATTTATTTTTGGTATTATTACAGAATACGATGGGATATGTAGTAGTAGCTTCCATTCCTTGTGATGCTGTATAACATAAGCTGAAGATTTCAAAACCAGAATAGGTGTTGCAGTTTGTCATGTTTAAGTTGCATTGGGTGTGCATGACGTGTTTTAGAATCTGACAGGCATGTGCAGAATCTGTAATTATCTTATGCTGAATAATTAAGTACTTGGACTGCCACTGCTGGTGTGCCGATGTCTTCTTTCGGCATGCTGCACTGTCTGCAAATAGCTTTTGGAATCTGGCCCTTTGGCACACAGTCTGCAAAAAAAGGAATAATAATTCAGGTAAGTTTATTCATGTGGACAGGAACTAAAGCTTTTCATTTCTTTATAATGTAGCTTGTGGGCGGTGATGAGGGAGACAAAAGAAAGACATTGTCAGGTAGAACAAACTGGAACTACAAAGTAAATTAGCAATGAAACATGAATATTAGGAAAGTAAGTCATCAGCATGAACAGAAATACAAAACTACTGAGAAGCAAGATGATCTTTCTGGCATCTTTGCTCACAAAAGGTCTGCTTGCTTTACAGTTATGCAGTGTGCATTTATTTATACAATATTTCAGCTGTATAACATTTTATACGCTACAATGATAATATTTCACAAGAAACACAATAGTTTGACAGGCATTAAAAACAGGAGTAGGCATTGCTAACATCGTATCTCTGCATGCCTTTCACTAGATTTCATTACTTCCCACAGGTTTCTAATATTTTTAACATTGCTCACACTGCTGGATATTGCAAGGTAAGGGAAAACATGAATGTACAATATCCATAGAAATAACAAGAATTATCTAGCTGTTGCAGCTTTCTATAAAGTAGTGAGTACAAAACAAATAAATGTTTAATGAACAAAGCTAAAAAATCTATCAAGAGCTTGCTGAGTCATATAACTGAAATGGGGGAAGCTGTGAAGAAACTGTAGTCACACTGAAATGGTACTGTTGATAAATGTAGCGTGGATTAATTATAAACCACAGTCATATTTAACTAAAATAATATTAGCTTTTTAACAAATAGGGATTTGTTTTATGGTCTTGAGTCCACCCACAGTTTAGCAACCTGTATAATCAAAGCGGTCTTTTGATGAAACACAGTAACTAAGATAGTTTCACCTTTTCTCGCATCTTGCAACCATTAGGTGTTAATTCAGTGAGTCATTTTGATTTCCAGGAATTGTAAAGAAGCTGCAATATGAAGAAAACTAAATAACGTGACAATGAAAATGATGACGTAAAATGCAACTCTGAATTATGATACAGTTATAAATTATATATGCTAATGGCTTGACTCAAAAGGATAAGAGATAAACTACCCACACTACAAGCCCAGAGCCTATAACTTTACTTAAGCTTCTTATCTAGGTCCCTTTAGGTCATCAGGTATTATATTCCGGTCATTTCTGCAGTATATCTGATTGTTCTCAGCATTCCTGTATATTTAATGAGACTGTTTTAAACAGGGGACACTATATGATGCCTTTGACTATAAGATTTTTCTTTATTTTTATTAATTTATTGTTTGCTAACCTGGTTTGGGCTCATTCAAGTGGAGTCTTTTCAGCCATGACCCAGGCAGCAAACAGAATTATAACAGTACATAAAAATCTCATACATACATACCAGTCACAATGTGAGCCAAATGTAACAAACTGCATATGTGAGACTATAGTGTAAGAGAACACAATCCAGAAGTGGAGAACTAACGATTATATGCAAACAGTGACAGAAGGTATTATAAGGCTATATAAGGCTACATAGAGTAACATGCCAATTTCATTATTTACAGAATACATTCTGACAAGCAAAATAATTAGATGGATTTGAGCATTGCTATAGTTAGATGAAATATTATTTCTAACATGTTATTAAGAGTCTTCATGTATAAAGGATGCGGTCTTCTTATAAATGATAAATGTTATGTTAATGGAAATTATTACATGGATCTGAACCTAAATAAAACAAGTGAAGTAGGAAGACTATAGATACTTACATCATCCTAGTGCAGAGGGATTGAGTGTGATAGAAGAGAGTGAGACTACAGTAAGGGATAGCCAGAGGGCACTAATAATATGCAGAG
Source organism: Protopterus annectens (assembly GCF_019279795.1). Classification (NCBI taxonomy): domain Eukaryota; kingdom Metazoa; phylum Chordata; order Ceratodontiformes; family Protopteridae; genus Protopterus; species Protopterus annectens. The sequence goes on along the minus strand of NC_056751.1, from coordinate 228,031,203 downwards.
GGAGAGCACTGCATTGATTACTGAGATAGAAAAGGATGAGAGGAAGGAAGTGAATATTAATGAGGAGAAGGTGTATAGAGATTAGGGGAGGGGAGAGCAATAGAGAATGACAAGGGAATAAGCAGCCCTGCAAATGCCATGCAATAGAAAGAAGCAAGTGATCATACAAGTAAGACTCATACAAGAAAGGCAAGAAGTCATAAATTGCAAGCAGGCAGTAAGCAGATGATGATGGGATGCCAAATGACAGCACTTGCACCCAGAAAACAAACACAAGTAGCATGCTGGTAAAGGAACTATGATTACTGGTAATTGAATGTTTAGCTATCATGAAGATTTCTTTTTTCACAGGGAGGAGAGTCCCCTCAGTAAGGATAAGGCATTGCCATTTTCTTCAGACTGCAGTTTGGACAATGTAGTGTTTCCATGCCATGTGCAATGTGTTATGGATCTGAATTAACTTCAGTATTCTTGATGGTATATTCTTGATAGTAAGCATGAAGTCGCGGTGGTGCAGTGGTAGCGTTGTTGCCTTACAGCAATAGGTTCCCCCATTCGATTCTCGGCTGGAGTGCCTTCTGTGTGGAGCCTGCATGTCCTCCGCGCTGTTGGGTGGCATTCAAAAGATATATGTGAATGGGTGTGCCTTTGTTAACGGTTGGGCATCGGGCTGGCAACTTGGCACCATAAAAATCTAGTGCAAATCATTAGCAGACCGGAGTTCTGCTGTGACGACCCCTAACCAGGAAAAGCTGAAAGACAAACATTCTTGATAGTAAGCATACAAGAAATTTCAGTAGTAATATTTTGAAAAAAGTTCATTTATCACAAGATCAGATATTTTGTTTACTGGAAGATAGTTTTCTTTAGGGTATTGCAGTGTTGTTCATGTTTTGAGGCAAATAAAATAAGATGACCGGCTTTATTCCGAAGCACTTTAAGTATACAATAGTTTTTAATAGAAGAATAAGCAAGGTGAGGCAGATTGTACTCATCTGAAGGCAATAGACACTCTGTTACCTATAGCAGCTCTAACATGTAAAGTAAGTTGTGAAATGTTATTAGAAATAATTTGTTCTACCACAAAGAATATTAGTATATGTTGGAGGGCTAGTTAAGACTCAATACCAAAATATTCAAAATTACTTATTTTCTGAATAATGGAACCATCAGAACCAGTAATATGCTGTAAATTAGTTATAGAGGATAGCTTATTATGAGTATCAAAAGGCCATTACATGTATTTTATTTAGGTTAATGATGAGGCACTTGGATTTCATTTCACTTTGCTAGGTGGAATATAATTTAATATAACATTTTACTTACTTGACACTTTGATGAGGACTGTCATCAGTGTGCATAAAATGATTAATACACAGTAGATCAGATGATAATGAATTAATGAAGAAAAATAATATGGGGCCCAGCAAATATCTATGGGAACTCCAGACATGTATTCATATTGAATACGATAACTATTAGCACTTTTTTTTTTACTCAGATAATTTTTATTTTAGATATGAAATAAACAACAAATTAATACTTAATACAATATACTATCATATTACTTAATAAATTAACTATATACAAATTTACATTCAGCCTGAGATATGAAAAATGAATGATAAGTTATACAGAAGTAGATAAATTAATCTTAAGAAATAATTATTTCAACAGGAGGTTAGATCCCTTTGTAAAATGTCAATCAATGTTAAAACTTTCTTCTAAGGATTATCAAATAATGGCATAGGAAACATTCTTAATTCCTTGGTTTTAACTTCCATTAAGGCCGTCCTCTTCAATAAACACAGAAAATATTCTCTGCTAGGTACTATGGTAGAATTCCATCTCTTTGTTATGCATTTCCTAGCAATAGCTAGTATTGTCCAAAGTAAATAGAGGTTAGTTCTATTTAAAACAAAACCTTTGGTCATATTAAGTAATATTAAAGCTTTGGTCGTAACAAAATTATCTGTATAAATCGCCTGCATAACATTATTAAACATTTTCCAAAAGGGTTTGATTTTTTATACATTCGTAGAAAATGTGAGCCCAATCAGCTTTATCAATCTGTTGACATCTCCAACAAACCCCAGTACTAGAAGGATTGATTTTTGAAACTTTATCAGGAGTTAAGAAGGATCTATGGAGGAATTTCCAGGTAAATTTTCTCCAATAATGAGAACAAGAGGTCAATTTTACTGAGAGTAGTATATCTGATTTATTTTCTGGGGTTAATTGAATCGAATATCCTTTAGTCATAAGCTGCCAATATGATGGTTTGAGTAATGTTTTGTAGTTTTTTATTAGATTATATAAGTATGAAGTTCAATTTTTCATATTCTCATTATTATATGTTTTTTATTTTTATTTTATTTTACATTTGTTAACCGGGGGTGTCTGACTGAGCTGAAAAGACCCTTTTTCAGCAGAGGCCCAGGGAGAAAAGCTCCACAAAGAAAAACTACAGATACATTTAGTTATTTAGACATGATCAGTATAAACACAAATTACAAAATACATGTTTTTACAGTGGTATGCAGCACATCAACAGTTACAGTGGAGAGAACAAACAACAAAATATTAATTTGAAAATAAAGGTAATTAATAGATTTGTGGTGTACAGCTGAAATTTGGAACATAGGTAGAATACATGCATAGTACACAGGTATAGTACATACATTGTAGATTAGCCAGTGTTTGTGAGTAAGATCGAAAACTATTATCAAGCACTCTAGGTTTAGTATGTGTACCTTATCTGCTTTCACTAACCTGGGGAGCATATAATTCCAAACAGTCTGAATATGAATTTAGGTGGGGTTGAGAAAGAAGAATTATTTATTATACTACATAGATCCTTGGAGTATGTCAATATATTCTGAAGTATTAACCATTCATGAGAATTTAATTCATAAGTTGACATCATATATTGTATATCTAATACGTGTTGATTGTTTATACAATGCAACCAGCAAATTATTTTTTTCTGCTCCAAAGAGATTAATATGTCCCTATGAAGTCTATCTGGAAAGTTTTTAGTAATACTGAAGGGAATTAGTGTTGTGAACCACAGCTTTAAATCCATATTCATATTTATAAATTTCCTAAAATGATCAAATAAATGATTTATTAGATTTGACCTAGTTAGTTTAGTTATATTATATTGCAAATTTAAAGTCAATGAGTACCATAATATATTATCTTTATCCTTAGTAATAGTATTTTTAAGTAATTTGTTTTCATTTATTATTATAGTTGTATGTAACATTTCCAGTTGGAGATATAACTAGGACTAATCCATTCAATCACTGTTTTAAGTAGAGTAGCTCTTATATATGAGTCAATGTCTGGAAAATTTATTCCTCTCTGATTCCATTGTCTAATATGATGGGCATATGCAATTTTATTTCTTTTAGGATACAATAAGAACCTTAGGAATATTGCTGTTATTTTCTTAAGATAGGTTTTCTCAGGAATTAACAAAGTAGCTTGTACTACATACAAAATGTTGGGAAGAAGAACCATTTTAATCAGCTGTAGTCTATATTTGAAAACTATGAATAGGTTATTATATTTGAACACTAGAGGATCTATTGTATCCATGACCTTTTTATAGTTATTTATTATATCTTGTATATTCTTACACAGAATTATCCCCAGGTATTTTAAAGTTGCTACATGTTCACCTATGATATGATTCTTGTCTATTTGTATATCATTCTTCTTATTTAATAATACATATTTAGATTTTTGGTTATTAAACCTAAGACCTGAGATCTTATGAAATTTCTGTATCAAAATATCTAGTTAATTTAAGACTTCTTTCGAATTCAGTAGTGTAAGAAGTTTATCGTCAGCAAAGAGCATGATCTTAGAATTATATTGTCCAAATATATTTATTCCTTTTATCTTCGGATGATTTTGTATTAATATAGCCAATAGCTCTATAGCCAATGCAAATAAGAGGGGTGACATAGGGCAACCCTGTTTAGTACCTCTTGTAATTTGTATAGCCTCTGAGGTGAAGGATCCAATTTTTATATAAGCTAAGTTGTTTTCATAAACCTTTTTAATGAATGTTATAAAGGAGGGAGGACAGGCATATGCTTCAAGAATTTTAATTAAATAATCCCAGTTAAGGGAAACAAATGCTTTTTCAATATCCAGACCGATTATCAAGGCTTCTATATTTTCTTTATTTAAATAATCAATTAATGTCAATATTCTTTTAATGTTGTCATGTGTGTGTCCATTTTGAATAAACCCAGTTTGGTCATTGTTGATTATTTCATTCATTTGGTTTTTCATTCTATTTACCAAGATAGACATAAATATTTTATAGTCATTATTTAACAATGAAACTGGCCTGTATGAACTACAATGACTAGCTTCTTTATTTTCTTTTAAAATGGGTATGATTAAAGAGGATCTCCATGAAGGGGGAATTATTCCATGGGTTTGAATTTCAATTAGTGTTTTATGTAGTAATGAGGTTATATTTTTGGGAAATAATTTGTAAATTTCTGAGATTAAATCATTCATTCCAGGAGATTTACCAGATTTCCTTTCTTTGATTTTATCAGCAACCTCTTTGTGTGTAATGGGTTTTTGTAAATTCCTTTGTAAACTTTCAGGCATTGGTTTAATATTAGAAATCATATTTTCTAAGTTGAAATGTTCTGTTGTAATATTCTTACTTTTATAATGATTACTATAATGACACCTAGAAACATCTAGTATATTTCCTATTTGCAACATTTTCTTACCTTTTTCTTTATGTAAGATAGTAATAATAAAATTAGCTTTAGATTGCATTTTAACTTTGACAGACAAATTATGTAAATGTTTTGGGGAAGTAACATAAGAATTTATCTTTAACCTTTCCAAGGCTAAATTAGTTTTATGATTTAATATTTTGTTATATCTTTTATTTAAGACTTCTGTTTTCTTCTTGTTTTCAATCAAATTAAGGGTCTTTTGGGATTTATATAATGTGAGTTTTCTTTGTAGTTCTTGTAGTTTTGATTCCCATTCCTTGATTTTATTTTTATACCAACCAATCATTTTCCCATAAATGCAAGCTTTAGATGAATACCAGACCATTACTATGAACACTTTTGAGTTGTATATTATATCTATAAAGACATTAAGTTCATTCACTAGCCACTGCTTGAATTCTTTTATTTTTGTAAAGTACACAGGAATTCTAGATATAAATGATAGTGGTTTAAAATCTATTTGCATTTTAGACCTAATGAATTGTGATCTGATAGGGGACATGGGATTATTGAGAAAGAAGTAATTTTTGTTTGAAGATCTTGAGAAATGAATATTTTATCTATTCTGGTTTGAATACAAAATCTATAGTCTTGGTGAGAGAATAATAATGAGTTGTAGTCTTGGTGAGAGAATAATAATGAGTTGTTAACTATAGCATTAAATGTAGTTTCAGAAGTATCGGTAATACAATTAAATTCTCCTCCTACCACTAGATTACCTTTAGCTATATGTATAATTTGATCTAGATGTTTCTTAACTGTTCCCATCCCAATACCAGGAAACCAGTATAGGTTTACTAATGTCCACAATCTATTATTATACTTCAAGATGACTATAGCTATACGACCGTCATTATCTACATATTTATGTATTACTTTGGGTATTAAGGAATTCCATAAAAATTGTTACTCCTCTCTTCTTAGATTTAAATTTAGAGCATGCTAAGGTCATATAATCACTTGGGTCCCATATGAAATTATCACTGTTTTTTGAAGTGGGTTTCCTGTAGAAGAATTATTTGGGGTCTATTTAACTTTAGGTATCTTAATAAGTTAGATCTCTTACTTGGACTATTTAGGCCATTCATGTTTAAAGATAATAAAGAAATTTCCATATCAAATTATTCTGAAGAAGCTATTGAAGTACCATTATCTTTACCTGGACTATCCCCTCCTCTAATAGTAAAATTTATTAATTTGTAAACATTCCTCAATCCCAGTAAAGCATGTTATCACTAAAGTAATCATCATGTTTAAGTCAGGCTTGGAAAAACTAATTAACATCATAAAAAGTAAAGTAAATAATGAAATTAAACTAGTTTGAACATTACTCCCTACCCACCAAGGAATGAAATACATTCCTAGTCCAACAGATAGATACATCTGAAGAACTATCACTCTAGCTTCCATTTTCCATTCACTAGAGCTCCATATATACAATATTAAATATTAAAGGAGTCTATTCACTACAGTTATTGTGTTTTAAAATGTTTGTTAGCAGAAAGAATTGTTATATACATTAACAACTATATGCTGTCCATCTGTACTTATAAACATATGAATTCTATTATGTTGTATCTTTTGGCTTTTTCCCAGTTAGGAGTCGCCACAGCGGAACTCCGGTCCGCTAATGATTGGCAGTAGATTTTTACATACCGACTTGCCAGGCCTGATGCACAACCTTCAACGAAGGTACGCCCATTCACGCATGTCTCCACACAGAAAACGCTTTAGCTGAGAATCGAACAGGACAATGTCTTACTGTGAGGTGACAATACTAACAAATTCTATTATACAGATCTTTAAACTAATTCAATTTATTTGTATCAACATATGTTTCCATATTGGAAATAATAATCATTTGTTTGAAGCACACAAGTTATTTAAAATCATAAACACAAAGACTTGCAGCAAGTAACCTAAATTTTGATGATTATTACTTCCTGTAACAGATAAGCATACATTTTCAGATACTGTGCATTAAAACTAAAAGAGACTATATAAGTTATATCACAACATAATATAAGCATTAGTTTTATCATGCTTTAGCAGTCATATAAATTATGTAATGAAAGGCTTTCAAGGAACTGAATGTAGTTATATTTACAAAGTGATTTACAACATAACAGTACCGTGTATAGGAGTTTGGATGTTTACAGTTGTTCTGAATGCATAGTTCACTTAATGTTATATTTGTTAAATATTCTACAAGAATTAAGCTTTTTTTAAGCTTTTTATTCTCATTTATAAGATGAAACTAAATAAAGATTTCTCTTCTGTTTCCATGAAAGATATGTTTGTGCCTAAAAACAAGGAGTGGGCCCATAGCCAATGAAATCCTTTCCTGCTCATTGCTATGACAATAATAAACATCTCAACAGCTTAAGAAAAGCTTATGACAGTACATGTAGTTTGTGCGAGCTGCAGTCCTAAAATCTTCATTTTTAAACTCACAAGCTGTTTTTTTTCCCCGCCCATATATTTCACTGAGAGTATACAACCATTTTAACAATTTCCCCTCTTTGCACTTCTGTCTTCCTCACAGCAAGGTCAATATATAAATAACCAAAGGGTCATTAAGTGAGACACCACATACACCGCGGGACAAGCCACCATCCCTCCCCAAACCAGAACACACATAGACCTGAAACCCATGCAAACAAACAAAGACATAGTCTCAAGCCCAGCAGCAAAGCAACATCATTTCCTTTTACATATCACACTTATGTCTCATCACAACAGTGCGGAAGCTCTGCCACTTAATTACATCACTCTCACCCAAAGCAGCCGGGATCCCTCGTCACAGCATTGTTCCACATAAAGTACATGTTAGCTGTATTCTGCACTCACCCATAGATCATTTCCTGCGTCAAATCTACCATTCCTTAAAAACAAAAAAACAAAAAAAAAAAACATTTCAGCTTTATCAGTGCCACAAATAATGGTCATCTGTTCAGCCGTGGTTGGACAGCTCTTGACAATAACCAAGACTAGCATCAGTACATTAAAATAAATAAGCTTCACTATGAAAAGACTTGGACTCAAACGGGCCCACTTTCCAACATCTTTATTTACACCAGCTATGAGTAAATCAACCCCACTTCACTTCAATGTTAACTAACACCCCAGTTGCATTACTTAATTTAATACAGAAGTAATTCACAGTTATCATAGACTTGTCGGAAATACATTCTAACAATTTCATTGGAGTGCCAGTATACAGTTTCATCGGATTTAAAGGGATAAAACAATTAGCGATTAGGGTTGATTTCAGCCACTGTAAATATCATTAAGAATTTAATAAAATAAATAGTTAACAAATAAATAAAGAAGGGACCAGCAAACTGAGCACTACAGGTTACATAGCATAAATATTAACTTTGATTATACTGAATTGTATTTAGTTACTATGTCAAACAGTCAATCTTTAACATATGTTTAGAAGGAGGAAAAAGAAGAAAAAAAACAAGAGAAACATAGAAAGACATGAGACAAATGGGAAAGAGAAAGAAATGTCAGAAAGAGATGATTTATAACTAATATATATCTAGATTTGTAAGTCATACGTGAAAAGATATAGGAAACATACCTTACCCTGTATATATGTGGTATATGTATGTATGAGCTTAGAGGTTTTGAAACATATTAAATCTATTTCAAAGTTTTAATGGTTAGGTTACATTTGATACTTTGAGAGATTTTATAGATGTTGATACTTTAGATTCTGTTTTCTGCTTCTTCTTTTTGACATCAGTCCAGCCATTTTTATCAGTGGTTCTCTTCAAGGATGAGAATGCCCATTCCATATCTTCTGAAATAGTTATGATGTTGTTGTTTTTGATGACTTCTAGGGCTTCTTCCAGAGTGTTGAAGGTTCTCATCTCACTTAGGTGCAGTATCTTTATTTTTGCAGGGAAGGCTATTTGAGCTTTAATATTATTCTGTTTTAGAGTTTTTATTAGTGGCCATACCTTTTTCCTCTGTTCCAGCACTTTAGTGGAGTAGTAGTTATCAAATCTTATTAGATTTTGATTGAATTTAATAGGACTTTTCCTCCATGCTGTTTTTAACACCAGTTCTTTGTCCATGAAAGATAAAAAATTTATTATAATTGACTTTGGTGGCACAGAGGACGATGATGGGGTTAATGATGAAGTTTTATTTCCTAAAGCACGATGTGCCCTTTCTATGCCAAAAACATCCTTCTTTAAGATCTAGAACCTCTGGAATCCATAAGTTTAAGAAGGATATAATGTCCCCTCCTTCTGTTTTCTCCGATAAACTGAAAATCCTGATGTTAGACCTTCTTTTCCTATTCTCAAGGTCATCTAGTTTATTGGATAGTCAGGTATTTTGCTTCAGGCAAAACTCTGTTTGTGTTTCCTCTTCTTTAAGCCTTCCATCAATGTCAGACAAAGAAGTTTCAATGGTTGTTACCTATTACTGATGTTGCTGAAGTATTTCTTTGAAGACCTCTGTTTCTGAGAGTACTCTTTTAAATTCTGTAGATTAACTTTAAAATCATCCATTTTGTTGATAATTCTTGTAACGTGGTAGTCATCAGTTGTAGTTCCTTTTTTAGTGCCAGATCAGAATGAGAATTCTTCAGGTTACTCATCTCTCCAGTTGTTGTATATAGACTCCTGAATAATTTGTCAGGAAATTTCTTGTAAAAATCCACCAAAACTTGTATTTAGTTACTTTGGACTATTAACTAAATATTTGTAGTAGTTTAGTTAGAAATAAATATTATAATTTCCTGAATTTAATACTAGTTTATGGAACTCTAAAAAATTGCTGCCTTCAGTTAGCCATTCAGGCTCCACCCCCCAACTATTAGCACTTTTGATACAAATCACCTAATGGCCAATATAGTCAATAAACCCCTTATGTGTGTCAACAAGGAGTTCAACAGATTGGAGTGTCTGAAGAAGAACAAACCAAAGGCTATGGTGAGACAGACAAAATTAGCATCAGTGACCTTATGATTATTTATCCTTCTGAGTATGTAGTCAGTGAGTAACCACATAATAGCCCCAAGTGTGTTGATAACTACTTTTAATGTCATATCTGCACATATATTCAATAAGTAAGATTGTTATTGCTTTTTTAAACACATTGGCTGGGGTGATAGGTCTAAGGTATTAAAGTGTGGTATTTGTAGATTTTGGAATGACTTTTTCTCAGCTTTTTTAATTTTTGTAGGAATATGAGCCTGTAATAATATGCATTTGTAGAGGTAAATAAGTGTCTTGACAATATAAGGAAGACATATTGTGATGACTCTAGGATGTAGCCCATCATCACCGGGGGGGGGGGGCTTGATGTAGGATTTCATCAAGAATATTTAGAAATTCTTTCAGGTGTTGTGGTGGTGTCATGGTCAGCACTGTTGCCTAACCAACACCTGCTGCTTCCATTTGGCTCTCAGCTGGGTGCTTCCATGTGCCCTCACTGCCTCTGTATGGACTTTCATGGGTCTCCAGTTTTTTCCACATCTCAGAAACATGTCAGTATGTGAACTGATGACCCTGTAGATAATCCATAGGTTGTGCATGGTTTGAAGGTGAACACCCTTCTAGGACTGTCTCTCTGCCTTAGATCTGCCACTTGCCAGTATAGATTTGGCTGTACTGTCACCTTGAAAAGAGTTAAGCAAGTATGAGAAACTGAATAAATGAATGAAAAATTACTTTTGTGAAAAAAAAAAAACACCACAAAATAATGGGGGATAATATTATCATGGGGTTCAAAATTAAAATTAAAGTAGGTAAGCAGGTGCATGCAATCTGACTTTTTAAGAAAATATTCCAAAAGTAATGGAAAGGTTGAAGGATTGGATTATGGTTACTCACTCTGTTGACTTCAGTTCATAACTTGTTAGGGCTGCAGAGTAGAAGAGTTTGTTTAGATTTTTTATCTCCAAACAGCATTTTTGCTAAGGTTCCTTAGTATAATAAGAGAGTCATAATCTTAAGTATCACTATCTCTTTTTAATTCAATCCAAGACAAATCATGTAGTGTCTCAGAGTTTATCTAGGGGTACTAGTCTACTCTTACTGATTCAATTAAAGAGGGGATACATAACCTGCAAACTTAGCAAAGTATATGACAAGTTATTAGATGTAGAGTCCTGGCTTGCATTAAAAGTCCATTTAACTTGCTTAAGTTCAAAATCATTGAGAATCAAGAGACATTGGGACATTTTATTATCAGATAATTATCAGATAATGAGATTAGTAAAGTTGTAAGCCCCAAACCTAATATGGTGTTTAAGAATAAACCTAACCTGAGGAGGCTGTTATGTAGACCCAAGAATAGTTACCATAGGAGAAGGATGAATTTGACAGATAATAATACTACACCATGTGGTAAATGTACTCAGTGTATATATATTAATGAGGATACAACATTCGTGCATCCGACTACCAAGCGCACATTTTATTTCAACACTTCCACCAACTGTTGTAGCAAAGATGTTGTTTACTTAGCCAGATGCGTAACATGTCCCGCATTTTATGTTGGGAAGACCAACCGGACCTTAAAAGAATGAATAAGGGAACATGCCTATCATATTAGGATAGGCTCAGATTTCAACGCTCTGGCTAAACATTGTAAAGAAGCAGGTTCCAATCATACCTTTAAGTTTAGTATTGTACAAAAGTTGGAATGTGACCTTAGGGGTGGTGACTTGGTTAATCGGACCCTGGAATGTGAAACAAGATGGATCATTAGGTGGAGGGCTGATGTACCACCAGGGCTGAATGACAAGGTACATATTAAACCATTTTTGAAAAGTAGGAGACCCTTCAGACCTAAATAACAATAATATACTTTTTGAGTGGCCATTTGCTATAATTTTTAGCTGTTTTTAAATATTTTACAGTATTTACTTTATAATATAAATACTTCTTAGTGCTGTTTGGTTATTTGCGACAATATTGAAGCATTTACCAAGTTTTTAAAGAGCTTTTATATAATAATTGTTGACTAATCATCTTTTTTTCTGTAATTATTTATATATATATTTTTGCTGTTTATATGTCTATATATATATTTTTATATATCGTGTTTGATTATAGTAAAATTTTGATGTCTTTGTTTCACCTGTTATAGTGCTTTAAGAACACATACTATGATCATTAGTTTTATAACCAATGATGTTACATGGAGGGATATTTAAGTCACAAGGAACTATTTGTGTTTTGTAAAAGTCTGATGAAGCCTTCGGGTGAAAGCGCTTACTTGTGTTGATCAATTAAAGCCTTTTTTACACCAAGTTAGATTTGATCTGGATTACTTGAACAATTCTATTGCTATACTTGTTATCGTGGAATTATCGTGGATTTGGTGCCATTAGGGGTCAGCGTTCTGTGCATGGTGACTTATTTTATTTATTTTGTTTGTGCGCTGATTCCGGGCTCTGTTGGCTTGCTGTGCATCCTTGTGTTGCTATTATAAGTTCAAAATCAGCCTTAAACTATTTGCTGGGAGGACAAGCTCTTGATGTGATGGCAGTGGAGGAAGTAACAGTTCTTCTGGCTAATCAGTTAAAGTTTATTGGTCAGTCATTGCTCAGAATAATTGGCAGCTCGTCCAGATTTTGAATTCTACAAGGACTACTAGTAGCTAGAAGATCAAGACAGGCATGATTTTCTGATGGTTACTTTTTTAGGTAACTAAAATAATTAGGAGTGTAGCTTGGATTTTAGATCATTTGGTGTATCTGAATGGATTAGATATTTGATGCCCATTGGACTATCGTAGGATCCTGGTACTGTGAGACTTGGATTTGTGAGTTTGGGTTAGAGGCATGTATCTGTGATACTGAAAGCAGCTGACTGATGAATCTCCACTGCTTTGGGATCATTTTTGCAGTAGGTTTGTTTTTTGATGGTGGCCATTTATGCTTTAGGACCATTGATAAGTATATGATGAATAATGACATGGATGAGTGCTCTTATGAACAAGACCACATTGGGTGGGGCTCTGGACTGGAGTTACATATTATACTTCACAGTTTAAGTGCATTTCAGTTTCGTTTGGAAAATGATACAGATCACAAATTCATGGTGTATGAGAAGATGCAAGCAGCTAAATTCAAATAACACCTTTAAAAAATATAATAGGCAGTCTGGCTTTCTATCCAGAATAAATACATGTCAGGTGAAAGTTAGCAGTAAGGATAACACACATGGTGTAGAACAATGAGTAAAATCCAGAACAGCAGAAGAATGATCCAAGGCATATATGATTCCACAATACAAAGCAGACACCATATCCTGCAGTTATCTGAATTCCGTTGGACACACCGCCTTCTTCTGTCAGAGAAGGTAAGCTTATACTAATACATTTCAAACTGCCAACTACCATTCTCATGAGGTGTGAGGAGTATGCCTAAGATACTTGAATAAGAAAATGAGGTGGAAGGCAGGGTTATGAACTGAAAGAAATCAGTTAATACCAGCATCAGTCAAAGCAATGTTTAGCGATAGTACTTGATGACAGCTCAGATAAGCATCCCAAGATGGATGATATTTATTTATTTTATTTATTTATTTTACATTTGTTGACTGGGATAGTCCAACTGCATATATGTCCATTTTCAGTGGAGGCCCGGGGAGAAAAGCTCCAGGATAATAATATACATTGAACATTTAGTAAATGCTAGTTTCAAGCAAATTACAGTTATAAGCAATACCAGCATTTAGCACATATAGTACTAACTTATTATAAATCAAAAAACAAAACATAACATTATTTTCAAAGCTATATATACATAACATTACATTCAGGTTTAAGACACATTGAGCAGCAGTTATACAATTGACCCTTCCTGAAATGGTGTGGTAGAAAAAAGATAGAAGTAGTTGAAGGTAAGGCACCTAAGTAGGTTAGTGCAAAGACATAACCAATGAGTTTTGAAGTATTTCTTGAGTTTGATGTGGGTTCTAGGGTCAAGTCAGCTGTGAGTCTGTTCCATGTTTTTCCAACAGATTTGGCAAACAGAGAGTTCCCAGCTGAGTAGCTGGATTTGTGTGTTTGAACTAGGAGTCTAGTGGATGATTGCAGTGGCTGGGTGCTGGTGTAGGGGCTGACAATATTTTTAGTGCAGGTGCATTTTCTGGTTGCTAAAGGACTTTATGTGCCACTATTAGCTGGTTGAACTGCAGTAGGCTAGGCAGTTCAAGCCATCCTAGGTGATTAAGGTTGTGACAGTGGTGTGTACGGTAGGCTGTGCCAGTAGCAAATCTGGCCATGTGGTTATAGCAGGATGATAGTTTATTAAGATCTGTTTTGCTTAAGTTGGAGAATAGAGGTGAGGCATAGAGAATAGTTGATAGTAGATGGGAATGGGCAATTGCAGTTCTAGCAAGTGGGATAAGGAAAAGTTTGATTCTGTAAAGACAGCCAAGTTTTTTTATTAATGTTTTTGATAGTTTGATTGATATGCACATCAAACTTCAGGTTGTTATCAACTATGACACCCAGTAGTTTAGTGTGGGCTTCCGAGGAGAGATGATAGTGCCATTGTTAGTGATTATGTTGAAGGATGGCAGGGGGGTCCTGCATGTGGGAGATAAGAGGAGCAGCTTAGTTTTGTTGGGATTTAGGATTAGATGTTTTTTGGAGAGCCATGTTTCCACTGTATTGAAGGTATTTTGGGTTAATGTGAATAAAGTAGCTGGTGAGGTGTCAGAACAAATCAAGGTGGAGTCATCCACATATTGAATGCAGGTAGCATCTGGGATGACTGAATGAAGGTCGTTGATAAAGATGGTGAAAAGAAGGGGTCCTAGTATCGAGCCCTGGGGGACTCCTAATGTGATGGGTAGGTGAGATCATAGCATGTCATAGGACTGCCTGTTGCCTATCCTGCAGGTAGGATTGAAACCATTGGAGTGCATGGTTGTTTAAGGAGAAGGCCTTCAAGGTATTTATAAGCATTTTGTGGTCAACCATGTCAAAAGCCTTGGATAGATCTAGAGAGAGAGTGCTGAGGATAGTTTGTTATTATTGCGGTTGTGGTTAATGATGTTAGAGAAAGAGAGGAGAGCAGAAGTAGTACTGTGGTGTGGCTTAAAGCCATGCTGAAAGTTGGACAACAGCTTTTTCTGTGTGAGGTAGTGCATGAGCTGTATATGTACACACTTCTCCATAATTTTAGCTAGCGGTGAGAGAATAGCTTTGGGCCTAAAGTTTGACAGTTCAGTGGGACTGCTTCCTTTATGGAGAGGTATGACATGGGAGATTTTCTATATAGTGGGTACAGTAGCTTCAGATATAGCTCTGTTGATCAAGATTGAGATGGGGTATGCTATGGTGTCAGCAGCCTTTTGCAGATAGTCTGCTGGGAAGAGGTCGGCAGCTAGGGTGGTGGGTCTTAGTTTCTTAAGTAGGGCATGAATAAGCTGAGTAGGAACAGGTTGGAAGGTAAAGTATGTTTGGGTACTGGGTGTGGCTGCATTATACTCTTTGCTGAATGCCATTTGTTTGAGTGAACCATGTGGAAACTTGGTTGACTAAATTTATGACCGATTTTCAGAACTCTCCAGTGGGCATTATTTAGCCAACCATGACGAGTGCTTGCGTGCTTCCCAATGAGGCATATTTTGTTATTGGTTTAACCTCCTACCTCTGGGTCAGAAGAGATGCAGCTTGCATCACTGGGTATGCATTCTTCTATGCAAGTGCAAACTCATTTGAACTTACTTGAGGAAGGCTACTGCCAGTTGGAAACTTGGTATATCACATCCCTCAAGCTGCAGGCCTACCTCTTTCCTCCAAAGAATTTCTACAGCCCCAAAACAGTAGTACATCTCCTCATTGAGGAGGAACACCCAGCCCCCTATCAGCATCATCAAACACACATGCCTTTAATCAAAAGTGGGCCACCTGAGCCATAGTCATGGCTTTATGTATTGATACACCCAGTCTGGCTTTGCATTCGCTTGTATGTTTAATATTACAAAATGCATAGCTTAATTTTATCTACTTTAGGCAAATAATTTTATTATTTTAAATCCAAAGCCATGTGGCTGTTGGTTTCATTATTAGTATAATAGTATAGACCTGGTGATATCCTAGCTGTTGGAATCTGTCTTTTGAAACCTGGCTGCTTGAAGCTATTGCTACTGTATAAAGATTTAACACTGACTTATTTGAAGGGTGAACAATAATTGCATTCTTATCATGCCAGATTGGTGTGACTTGTAGCAGTATGTTATCATGAAGTGAGTGAAGGGTGTGATGGTCCTGGACAGATAATAATTACACCGTCATGGAAAACTGTGTGTGTGTGTGTGTGTGTGTGTGTGTGTGTGTGTGTGTGTGTGTGTGTGTGTGTGTGTGTGTGTGTGTGTGTTTGTGTGTCTAAGCAAAATAACCTTGAACAAGTGGCAGTTACTGTAAATAAAATAGCACTGGAAGGCATTAGGCTGAGATCAAGCTAGAGAAAATCCTGAAGATCATTAAAGTCTGCTCTGCAGCTGGTCAGTTTAAAGCTTATTTGAGAGTAGCTGGCATTGGCCATTTCCTGGGGGATCAGTGCACATTTACCATATGCTCCTAAGACCAACACACATTGGATATTATTTAGTGACAGTGGTACATATCATGAGACTCTAGACCATTTCCTTTACATATATATTGCTGCAATGGGTAAGGTTATAAGTCCATGTCATCCCAGACTCTATGGCACTCTGACCATAAGCTGCCCTGACAATCTCTTTTACTCACTGGTCCAAGCACTGAGCTTGCCCCCTGGACAGGGGATAATCTAAGGAACAGAGGTCTGTCTTTTACATGGAACAAGTGTGGGTGAAAATGTAATCCTTGTGCAGGGTCATCCTTTGTGCCTGCTTGGATTTGTATATGCCCTACATCCTCTCTCAGCTTTGGCTAATGAGTTCCTTACAACATCAGGGTCTGCAGTGTTGAACCTCATAGTGTACCATCTCACACGTAATCCTTCTGGTTAGAGTGTTTCTGCACTGGTTAGCAATCTTAAGGACCCAAGTATAAGTCAATTACTGCTACCTGTGTCACAACCTAGCCTATGCCTAAATGCCTTTTACTCCCAGAATAGGGAGCTAACATCAATCAGTGACTTTCAACGTCTACTACGCAGGTGGCTCCTAAAGTGCCAAGGCTCAGCATTTAAATCATGGTCACCAAGCCACATTCAAGGCTTCATCCTTCTGTGCAATGGAGCTGGTGTGACTGCTTACTATATCACATGAACAGCTTCAATTCTGAATTTTTTTTAGTTTCTAGAGAGATCACACATTTGTCCACACTTAACACTGATTTCTTGACATTGCATATTCCCACTAACTTGCAAAGGTGTTCAGTCCAATTTCCTTTGACAGGTATTTGTTATTAGCCCTTGAAGATCCTACGTCTGTATCTATTTTCCCATCATTCTGCCACACAATCACTCTTCTGTCATTTTACCTTCTTGATATAGTGTTCTCAGGAGCTCAAAGCATGCCTCACTGCCCTTGTTTGAAGAGTTCTAGTTGATGCCATAGTTTGTTGTTCCCACCCTTTACATCTTATTCAGAAAAAAAGTCTTGCCCTGTATACTTCATTGTAGAGTGTATAATCATTACCTCCTTTGTAAATGCACTGGCAATTCTAAGTTCCCAAAATAGATCACAGTAAGCTCAGTATATCTACATATTCCTTATTTGACTAACTGTTCACTGCAAGACTTTAATTGTATGAATTTAAGAATTTCATGTTGCCATAGTAGATTCTTTTTGCACTATCTAGGGATGAACCCGGAATATGTCTTCACCTCCATATTCATGACTGGGCCACTGTTTAGAGGGGTACTATGAATTAGTAAAATTAAAACAAAGTAACCACTTCTATGTCCAAGGAGAATCTTATAACAATCTCCAAAGCAGAAAATAGAACATGAAGTGCAGTTAGTGCTAATGATGTTAGTGAGTAATATAGTCAGTACTACAGTAAAGCATAAGGATCATATTTATTTCATCATTTGTTAACTGGATAAGTAGCCTGATTCATGATGATATATTTTCAGCCATGTCCAATGGAACAAGAACAATGGATAGATCATTCAAACTAATTACTCAATATGCATTTGAAAGGAAACATATGCAGGCACAGAGTAGATACACAAACTGAACACAGACAGCATTTAGAGCTCAGAAATCAACTGCGCACATTGAAGCATGAGTCAGTTATATTAACCATTGCAGTTACACCCTTTAATGGAACCTGGAGCACTATAAAAATTTACATCTAGAATCTTACTCATTGTGCAAAGATAGTTCATAAAATCTGGTTATTCCTTTACTTTAGATAAAATAAGCATTGAGTGCTATACAACCATATTTGTTACTGGATCCTCACAGTTTATATACCACAATACATCTCTTCTTGAGTAACTAAAGATGAAAAATGTAGATACAACCACAAAGAGAGAGTAGGTGCTACTGTGGTGGGTGGCATATTAAGTATAGCAGAAGCAATGTCACATGCAGTGTGCCACATTTCTTTAAGGGGTTTCAGACCATTCATGTTTTGTTATCTTGCTCTTGAGCCTCTGTTAAACATTGTTTATTTCTCAAATCTAAACTGTGCTATCCCTGTCTTAAATTCTGCTCCAGCTGTCACTGACTGTAGGACAGTCAGCATTGTGTGCATCATATACAGTACAACAGCTTATTGGGTGCAACATATCCTACAAAATGCAACGTAATAGTGGGTGCAATACACAAAATAACATTATGTTTCTCAGAGCAGTCAAAGAAGAATAAAATGAGCAAAAAGGGTACAATACAAAGACAATAAATCACAATACCTGATAATAAGTTTGTATGAAAATGAGTCGGTGTAATTGGAAATTTTACGGGAAGAATGCAAAATGAACAGGAGGCAAGAAGAAAGGCAGAACTTGAGAAAATTACATTTAGTAAGTGAGGGATGTGCAAAATAATCATGTAAAATAGAACAAGTGAGACAGAGAAACAGGAATGAAGAAACAGAATTAAAGACATATGAACACTTCAGAAAGAATACATAGAATGATATAATAGAAGTTTAAGTTGGATGGAATGAATGGTTACAGACAGGAAGAATGAAAACAATCAGCATGATGAGATAAAAAGCTAGCAATCCTATACATTATATGTATATATAAAGATATATATATATATATATATATATATATATATATATATATATATCTACTGTACAAGCTTGAAGTTTCCAAACTTTGAACTGCAAATGGTCTTGACCATGAGATCAAAGTTTTGAAACTTTGAAATTGTAATTAAAAAAATAAAAACAAAACTTTTTTGTACATTTTTTGCAGGGGGGGTCAAGTCCCCCTGCACCCCTCACACCCCCTGGTAAGTAAATATACCAACTCCAAATCACACTACAGTGAGGAAAATGGTAAATTTCCCGTTCCATGTTATATGGAGATCTCCATTCAAAATGTTCAAAGTTTCAAAACTTTGATCTTATGGTCTTGATCACTTGCAGTTCAAAGTTTTGAAACTTCAAGCTTGTGAAAGAAATCCATATATATATATATATATATATATATATATATATATATATATATATATATATATATATATGCCTGACACTAAGGACTTTCCAATAACAGCACACACACAGTGGAAAAAACAAGGCAATATTATCCATGCAAGTAGGTTTGTAGGTTCGATTGTAATGCTACTGACCTAGTGATCTTCATTAAGATGACCTGTTATAACACCTTGTTGCTATGTTCTACTTTATTCAGTGAGATTATTTTTGAAGAAAGTTAATGAGTTACCCATTCTAATTCTAAGGAAAGATTATTCTATAGACTTAAACCATTTTACATAGTGCAGCTGTAATATTGTTTCTTTTATTTATATTTATTTTATTGTTTGGTTTCCCAGTCTGCTGTTAGCTCCTTCAGAGATATGTGCCAGTCATAGACTCTCAAGTAGAATTGAACCAGACATTGCTTTTTAGACCTGGCAGAGGTCACCTCTAAGTAAACTATAAGAAAGAGAATATAACTGACTGCTACTGAAGCCTTTTTGAAAAGTTCAGTTGTTACACCCTTGTCATTTTCTTGAAAAGAATTAATGTGTCTATCTGGGTAACCACTTGCAGCTGCAACACCTGCTAGTGTGAGTCTCTGAATAGTGAGATACTGAGAATGAATGAGTAAGATGTAGAAAAAAATATATGTATTCATATTGTTTTGTGTGTATTGTTTGACGGCTATAGAATGCAACAGATTTGATAATAGGTCATATCAGTAAGTTAATTTGTTAGACTGTTTATAAATAGTCTGGCTACAGAATATGCATTTCTAAATTTGGTTGACAAACACTGATTAAACTTTGTTGTCTACCATTATCACTAGATCTTTAATGATGGTATTTTATGCCTTTTTCAACTATTTTTTTTTGTAATCATAATTTGTTCATTTTTCCAAGTCTTTTGCTACATATGCTGACTTTAAAAGGATAGTTATTAGTTCAGCACAGGTATTTATTTTGGCAGACCATCTTGGCAAATGCTTGCATCTTTTATGGGACTGGAGCTGATTATATTATAACTGAAAATTATCAGCATATTTAGTTATCCGTAGCCTATTTCCTATTTTTAACAGAGAAAAAGAGCTCAGAAAACAACAGGCATAGTGTAGAGTCCTTTAGGACACTGGTGATAATTCTAGTTAGGATAGAAATGTAACCCCTCACATCCTGACTTAATGCATCTTGTTGTTTAACTAGTTTGTCATCTATTGAAATTTAATTTTTCAGGGCATGGCCAAAATGGCGAACTGAGCAACTGATGAAAACTCTGTGAATAAAAACTTTTTTTTCTCACCGAAAATGTAATTAAAACATAAGAACTTGGAGATAATTGATAACTATTTTAATTCAGCAATAGTAAGAAAAAAGATTTACAGTTTGAAGTTCTTCAAAACCTATAATTTTTCTGTTACAATTTCATCTGCTTAGTTAAGTAAGAAGATACTACACCATGAGCACATCAAAAATGGTACTCAGGATTCTTCACTCAAAAAGATAGTCAGTCATTAATATCTAGCATGCAGGATGCACAATTAAAATGGACAAACTGACTTCTAAAATATAAAGTTTTAAAGAAGAATGCATAAAGAAGATGGAACACTTAGAAACTCTTATGAAACAGCAAAGTGTACAAATTAGTAGCATAGAAGATTTAAATGACCAGGGAGAATAAATGAAGGTTTGTCTCAAACTGAATTCCCTTTAAGACAATATAAATGGCTTATTGATAAAATTGATGATTTAGAAAATATACTTAGAAGAAACAATATCAGAATATAGGACATATCTGAAGAATATGAGGGATACAACGTAATAAACTTTTTAATAACCCGGTTGGATAAAAACTTGAATTTACAGGAAACTTTATCTTTTGGAATGGAAAGAGCACATAGATCATTGATAACACCTTCAAAAATGAAAAGTCACCCCCACATTCATTAATACTTACATTTATATCCAGCATGGAAAAGGATCAAATATTAAAAGCAGTTTGGTCTAATCCACCTATTAAAAGAGGTGAACATCTAATCAGATTTGATAATGACTGTTCCAGTAAAAAAAATAAGGAAAACCTGCTAGACACTGATTAAAAAACTTATAAAAGAATAATATTAAAGTTACTTTATTGTTTCCTGCAAATTTTATTTATTTATTTAACATTTATTTTACCAGGATGAGTCCAACTGGACATCATGTGTCCTTTTTCAGTGGAGTCCTGGGGAGAAAAGCTCCAAAGAAATAACAGTGTACATACATGCTTTAGATAACAATAAAACTGGCATACAAGATAAGAGAAACAATGAAGTACAAAAAACAATTATGTAGAACAATAAGATACTCAGGAGTAGTACCATTATTTACAATATATACAAAAAGTACATTTCAGGTAAGAGTATAGTGTATGCATTAAAGGCTTCAACGGGTCACTTACATATGGAAAAGTGGGTCTTCAAGCGGGGTCTTTGCAGTTGCAGAGAGGGTTAGTACTGAGGTGTAATTTAAGAATGCCTTTAAAGGTGCCTTTGTGTCTTTGTAGCCTGAGTTCAGGTGGGATGGTGTTCCATGCTTTGTCAACATCATGGGAGAATAAGGCCTCCCCAGAACTGTTATTGCATCGATTAACTTCAATCAGGTTTTTGATACATGAACGTAGCTCCCTTTTAGGGTTGTGAAAGTTTAGCATGTCGGCAAGGGCAGGGCACTTCTCCAGATGGAAGAGAATTTGATGGGCTATGATCAGTTGGTGGTAGCATAGGAGGTTTGGAAATTCTAACCAGTGCAGTTTACTTAGGGATAGGCAATGGTAGGAATGTGATCTATTATTGGCAGCGAACCTAGCTATTTTATTGTAGCATGTAGAGAGTTTGTTCAGGTTGGTTTAGTTAATATTGGTGAGAACTGGAGAGGCATAAAGTAGTGTTGATAAGAGATGAGTTCTGGCTATTGTTGTTCTAGTCTCAGGGGTTAGGAATAGTTTGCAATGAAATAGGCAGCCTAGTTTTTTATGGACTTTAGAGATAGTTTGGGATATGTGCTTGTTGTATTTAAATCGATGATCAATAGTGATGCATAAGAGATTAGCCTCTGTTACTGGAGTGATGAGGGTGCCATTGGTAGACATGATGGTAAAGGTGGTGTTGCAATGTTTGGCTGGGTGGAATAGTATTAGCTGTGTTGTTTTGGGGTTTAGTATTAGTTGGTAGTTGTTTAGCCAGTTCTCTACCTCAGTGAAGGATTATTGGGCTTTACTTTGAAGTAATTGGATGTTTGTTGCTGAGCAGATTAGGGCAGTGGCATCCACATACTGGACAATGTTGGCTTTAGTGGTAGCTAGGTGGAGATTATTTGTAAATATGTTGAAGAGAAGGGGGCTAAGGAGTGAACCTTGTGGGACACCACACTTGACAGGGAGTGGGGGGGAAGTAGGGAGTTGCCCCATTTGACAGATTGTGACCGGTTGTTTAGGTAACTGTTAAACCATTGTAGAGTTGGGTCATCAAGGTTGAGTTCTGCTAGACAGGTGAGGAGTTTGTTATGGGAAACTGTATCAAATGCCTTGGATAGGTCTAAGAAGGTGGCAGAGTCCAGCTTTCCTTGGTTCCTGTGCGAGTTTATGGTATTGGAAAAGTTAATTACGGCAGTGTTGGTGCTATGGGAGGGTCTGAATCCATGTTGGGTTTTAGTTAGAAGGTTGTTGGTTAGCAGGTGGTTAAGGAGTTGGTGGTGGATACATTCTTCTAGAATTTTTGAGAGAGGTGATAGGATTGCAATGGGATGGTAGTTGGAGAGGTCAGTAGATAGACCTCCCTTGTGGAGGAGGATGATATACGATTTTTTTCCATAATGAAGGTATAGTATGCAGGTCAATAGATCTGTTAAAAAGTAGGGAGACAGGGTAGGCAATGACCTTGGATGCAATTTGTAGATATTTAGCTGGAAGACTATCGGCAGCTAGGATGGTAGGTTTGAGTTTAGCTAAGAGATTTTGAATGGTTGATGTTGGTACTGGGGTGAGTGTGAAGGGGTGGAGTTAATCTGGTAGCTTAAGGGTTGAGGTTGGGTTGTGGGTGATATTGCACTTACCAGGTTCAGTATTGAAGAGGTAAAGTAGTTATTGAAACTAGAGGCTATATGTGAATCAATACCTTTGATATCTGGGGGTGGTGTGATGACTTTTCCAGGCTGGAGGATATTGTTCACTGCAGCCCAGAATTTCTGTGGGTTGTTGTTATGTTTCCTTTGTAGGGAAATATAGTGGTTTATCTTGTCTAACCTGACCTGTTTTTTTGCTTTATTTCGGGGCTCAGCAAAGCTTTGTCTAGTTTCGGGAGTTTTGTATTTTTGCCAGGTTAACCAAGCTTTGTCTCTAGTCTTGAGTAAGATTTTTGTGGCTTTGTTTAACCAGGGAGCAGGGTTACTTTGCATTCTTATTGTTTTCAGTGGGGCTAGTTGGTTTAAAATCCCTAGGAATTTGGCATTAAAGTGTTCTACTGCAATATGCATGGGAAGGGTTTTTATAGGAGCCCAGTCACAGGATTTTAGGACTTCTGATAATTGTACTCTTCCTGAAGGAATTAAAATACTTGACACACTGGAAGAGCCATCGGCATTTGTTAATAAAAATAAACTTTTTTAATAAAAATAAGCTTTTCAGCCACACTGAAGAAATCGACTGGAATGCCTCATCTCTCGAGAGATAGAGTGAGGTGAAATCATGAAAAACAACTTCAAAAGTTAAAAGCAAGTGTCTTTTATTTTCTGACTACATGAATTTTGTCTATCAAAACAATCAATTTATTCTTTAATTAAAGGATTTTTAAGAATATAAACTTAAATTAAATGCATATATATATATATATATATATATATATATATATATATATATATATATATTCTTTGAACTTATGTATTACTGCATTATAGACAAATTTAATTAAAACATAAGAACTTGGAGATAACTGATAACTATTTTAATTCAGCAATAGTAAGAAAAAAGATTTACAGTTTGAAGTTCTTCAAAACCTATAATTTTTCTGTTAGAATTTCATCTGCTTAGATAAGTAAAAAGAGACCATGAGCTACTCAAAAATGGTACTCAGGATTCTTCATTCAAAAATATAGTCAGTCATTAATATCTAGAGTGCAGGATGCACAATTAAAATGGACAAACTGACTTCTAAAATATAAAGTTTTAAAGAAGAATGCATAAAGAGGATGGAACACTTAGAAACTCTTATGAAACAGCAAAGTGTACAAATTAGTAGCATAGAAGATTTAAATGACCAGGGAGAATAAATGAAGGTGAGTCTCAAACTAAATTCCCTTTAAGACAATATAACTGGTTTATAGATAAAATTGATGATTTAGAAAATAGACTTAGAAGAAACAGTATCAGAATATATGACATATCTGAAGAATATGAGGGATAAAACTTAATAACCTTTTTAATAACCCTGTTGGATAAAAACTTGAATTTACAAGAAACTTTATCTTTTGGAATAAAAGGAGCACATAGATCATTGATAACACATTCAAAAATGAAAAGTCACCCCCACATTCATTAATACTTACATTTATATCCAGCATGGAATAGGATCAAATATTAAAAGCAGTTTGGTCTAATCCACCTATTAAAACAGGTGAACATCTAATCAGATTTGATAATGACTGTTCCAGTAAAAAAATATAAGGAAAACCTGCTAGACACTGATTAAAAAACTTATAAAAGAATAATATTAAAGTTACTTTATTGTTTCCTGCAAATTTTATTTATTTATTTAACATTTATTTCACCAGGATAAGTCCAACTAGGCATCATGTGTCCTTTTTCAGTGGAGTCCTGGGGAGAAAAGCTCCAAAGGAATAGCAGTGTACATACATGCAATAAAATTGGCATACAAGATAAGAGAAACAATGAAGTACAAAAAACAATTATGTAGAACAATAAGATACTCAGGAGTAGTACCATTATTTACAATATATACAAAAAGTACATTTCAGGTGAGAGTATAGTGTATGCATTAAAGGCTTCAACGGGTCACTTACATATGGAAAAGTGGGTCTTCAAGGGGGGGTCCTCGCAGTTGCAGAGAGGGTTAGTACTGAGGTGTAATTTAAGAAGGCCTTTAAAGGTGCCTGTGTGATTTTGTAGCCTGAGTTCAGGTGGGAGGGTGTTCCATGCTTTGTCAACATTATGGGAGAATAAGGCCACCCCAGAACTGTTATTGCATGGATTAACTTCAGTCAGGTTTTTGATACATGAACATAGCTCCCTTTTAGGGTTGTGAAAGTTTAGCATGTCGGCAAGGGCAGGGCACTTCTCCAGATAGAAGAGAATTTGATGGGTATGATCAGTTGGTGGAAGCGTAGGAGGTTTGGAAATTCTAACCAGTGTGGTTTAGTTAGGGATAGGCAATGGAAGGAATGTGATGTATTATTGGCAGCGAACCTAGCTATTTTATTGTAGCACGTAAAGAGTTTGTTCAGGTTGGTTTAGTTAATATTGGTGAGAACTGGAGAGGCATGAAGTAGTGTTGATAAGAGATGAGTTCTGGCTATTGTTGTTCTAGTCTCAGGGTTAGGAATAGTTTGCAACGATATAGGCAACCTAGTTTTTTATGGACTTTAGAGATTGTTTGAGATATGTTTTTGTTGTATTTAAGTTGATCAATAGTGATGCTTAAGAGATTAGCCTCGGTTACTGGAGTGATGAGGGTGCCATTGGTAGACATGATGGTAAAGGTGGCGTTGCAATGTTTGGTTGGGTGGAATAGTATTAGCTGTGTTTTTTTGGGGTGTAGTATTAGTTGGTAGTTGTTTAGCCAGTTCTCTACCTCAGTGAAGGATTCTTGGGCTTTACTTTGAAGTAATTGGATGTTTGTTGCTGAGCAGATTAGGGTAGTGTCATCCGCATACTGGACAATGTTGGCTTTAGTGGTAACTGGGTGGAGATTATTTGTAAATATGTTGAAGAGAAGGGGGCCAAGGATTGAACCTTGTGGGACACCACACGTGACAGGGAGTGGGGGGTAGGGAGTTGTCCCATTTGACAGATTGTGACCGATTGTTTAGGTAACTGTTAAACCATTGTAGAGTGGGGTCATCAAAGTTGAGTTCTGCTAGACAGGTGAGGAGTTTGTTATGGGAAACTGTATCAAATGCCTTGGATAGGTCTAAGAAGGTGGCAGAGACCAGCTTTCCTTGGTTCCCGTGCGAGTTTATGGTATTGGAAAAGTTAATTAGGGCAGTGTTGGTGCTATGGGAAGGTCTGAATCCATTTTGGGTTTTAGTTAGAACATTGTTGGTTAGCAGGTGGGTAAGGAGTTGGTGGTGGATACATTCTTCTAGAATTTTTGAGAGAGGTGATACGATTGCAATGGGACGGTAGTTGGAGAGGTCAGTAGATGGACCTCCCTTGTGGAGGGGGATGATATATGATTTTTTTCCATAATGAAGGTATAGTATGCAGGGAAATAGATCTCTTAAAAAGTAGGGAGACGGGGTAGGCGATGACCTTGGATGCAATTTGTAGATATTTAGCTGGAAGACTATCGGCAGCTAGGACGGTAGGTTTGAGTTTAGCTAAGAGATTTTGAATGGTTGATGTTGGTACTGGGGTGAGTGTGAAGGGGTGAAGTGAATCTGGTAGTTTAAGGGTTGAGGTTGGGTTTGGGTGATATTGCACTTACCAGGTTCAGTATTGAAGAGGTAAAGTAGTTATTGAAACTAGAGGCTATATGTGAATCAATACCTTTGATATCTGGGGGTGGTGTGGTGACTTTTCCAGGCTGGAGGATATTGTTCACTGCAGCCCAGAATTTCTGTGGGTTGTTGTTATGTTTCCTTTGTAGGGAAATATAGTGGTTTATCTTGTCTAACCTGACCTGTTTTTTTGCTTTATTTCTGGGATCAGCAAAGCTTTGTCTAGTTTCGGGAGTTTTGTATTTTTGCCAAGTTAACCAAGCTTTGTCTCTAGTCTTGAGTAAGATTTTTGTGGCTTTGTTTAACCAGGGAGCAGGGTTACTTTGCATTCTTATTGTTTTCAGTGGGGCTAGTTGGTTTAAAATCCCTAGGAATTTGGCATTAAAGTGTTCTACTGCAATATGCAGAGGAAGGGTTTTTATAGGAGCCCAGTCACAGGATTTTACGGCTCCTGAGAATTGTACTCTTCCTGAAGGAATTAAAATACTTGACACACTGGAAGAACCATCAGTGTTTGTTAATAAAAATAAACTTTTTTTAATAAAAATAAACTTTTCAGCCACACTGAAGAAATCTAGCCAAGAAAACAAACTCCGTACTACAAAGAAGAAGGGAACAGGCTCCAACCACGAACGACAGGCTCCTTCAACCTGAATCTTATTGTTACCCAATACCTGTTATTAGGTTGGTCTTCTTGTCCCAGATGTTGTTTATGACATAGATTTTACAGTAATAATACGATATAACATTATTACATAAACATAACACAATGTCTAAAACTTTAAAATAAATGATGTTTTTATAGTTTAACACACATTAAATATACAAACACGCATATAAAAACATGTTTAATTTTTAAAAATATGATTTTATTTGATATTTTATTATATAACCCAGTACTTGAAATAGTACTTATTAATAAGAATTCGGTAGTGTATATTAAATTGATAATATTTTAGAAAGATGTAAATTTATACACATTTAAAAGATTTTTGTATGTATATATTGGTTTATATTGTATAGAGACTTTGTTTGGAAACAAATTTGAATTATATAGGTTTTTATACAAATTACAACGAAGGGATGGTTGCCCTTTAAGGTTTCACATGACATCATTACAGTGTAACATTTAAATGTGTACTGGCGCGAAAGCCAGTGGTTGTCTGATGAAGTTTGGACATTGTTTCAAACGAAAAACGCTTTGAGCGTTTCACGTTATTTGCTTGTGGAATAAAGTGCGTTTTAATATACTAGTGCAGCTTATTGTCGGATTTCGGCTTGCTGACTCTTTTGCGCTTGTGGATTCAGGTTGAAGGAGCCTGTCGTTCGTGGTTGGAGCCTGTTCCCTTCTTCTTTGTAGTACACTGAAGAAATCGACTGGAATGCCTCATCTCTCGAGAGATAGAGTGAGATGAATTCATGAAAAACAACTTCAAAAGTTAAAAGCAAGTGACTTTTATTTTCTGACTACATGAATTTTGTCTATCAAAACAATAGATTTATTCTTTAATTAAAGGATTTTTAAGACTATAAACTTAAATTAAATGCATATATATATATATATATATATATATATATATATATATATTCTTTGAACTTATGTATTACTGCATTATAGACCAATTTAATTAAAACATAAGAACTTGCAGATAACTGATAACTATTTTAATTCAGCAATAGTAAGAAAAAAGATTTACAGTTTGAAGTTCTTCAAATCCTATAATTTTTCTGTTAGAATTTCATCTGCTTAGTTAAGTAAGAAGAGACCATGAGCTACTCAAAAATGGTACTCAGGATTCTTCACTCAAAAATATAGTCAGTCATTAATATCTAGAGTGCAGGATGCACAATTAAAATGGACAAACTGACTTCTAAAATATAAAGTTTTAAAGAAGAATGCATAAAGAAGATGGAACACTTAGAAACTCTTATGAAACAGCAAAGTGTACAAATTAGTAGCATAGAAGATTTAAATGACCAGGGAGAAAAAATGAAGGTGAGTCTCAAACTGAATTCCCTTTAAGACAATATAACTGGTTTATAGATAAAATTGATGATTTAGAAAATAGACTTAGAAAAAACAATATCAGAATATATGACATATCTGAAGAATATGAGGGATACAACTTAATAACCTTTTTAATAACCCGGTTGGATAAAAACTTGAATTTACAAGAAACTTTATCTTTTGGAATAAAAGGAGCACATAGATCATTGATAACACCTTCAAAAATTAAAAGTCACCTTCACATTCATTAATACTTAAATTTATATCCAGTATTGGAAAGGATCAAATATTAAAAGCAGTTTGGTCTAATCCACCTATTAAAACAGGTGACCATCAAATCAAATTTGATAATGACTGTTCCAGTAAAAAATATAAGGAAAACCTGCTAGACACTGATTAAAAAACTTAAAAGGAATAATATTAAAGTTACTTTATTGTTTCATGCAAAGATAAAAATCTTTCTTCCTGAAGGAATTAAAATACTTGACACACTGGAAGAGCCATCTGCATTTGCTAATAAAAATAAACTTTTTTAATAAAAATAAACTTTTCAGCCACACTGAAGAAATCAACTGGAATGCCTCATCCCTCGAGAGATAGAGTGAGATGAATTCATGAAAAGCAACTTCAAAAGTTAAAAGCAAGTGACTTTTATTTTCTGACTACACGAATTTTGTCTATCAAAACAATAGATTTATTCTTTAATTAAAGGATTTTTAAGACTATAAACTTAAAAAAAAAAAAAAAAAAAAAAATATATATATATATATATATATATATATATATATATATGAGTCTAGGACTATTCACTGAAAGCACATTTCACTGAAAGTCAAATTACTGTACACAAATCTCTGAAAGCTCAATTCACTGAAAACGCAATTTATGGAAATGCATTTCAATGAAAGTTATATATGGCCTTTTCCCCACTGTAGTGTGATCCTGGAGTTAGTATATATAGTAAAGGGGGGTATGGGGGGCACCACCCCCACATTGGGGCATGTGCGGTGCATAGCCCCCACATAGTTTGGATATATATATATGTTCAGAAAAAGAGTAATTTATTGGAATTGCAAGTATCCATGTATAGAGTTCAAAATATTTAAAATAGGTGGGGGGCTACACCCCCCCACCCCCCTCACTATATATACTAACTCCAGGGTCGCACTACAGTGGGGAAAAGGCCATATATAACTTTCAATGAAATGTTTTTCAGTGAATTGTGTTTTCAATGAATTGAGCTTTCAGTGAATTGTGCACAATAAATGTGTTTCAGTAAAATGTGCTTTCAATGATAGTCCTAGACCCATATATATACATATATATATATATATATATACATATATATATATATATATATATATATATATATATAGACTGCGGTGGTGGTGCTGCGGTAGAGTTGTCGCCTCATAGCAAGACGTTGTCCCGTTCAATTCTCAGCTAGAGCGTCTTCTGTGTGGAGGCATACGTGAATGGGGCATGTCTTCGTTGAAGGTTATGCATCAGGGCTGGTAACCCAGTACGTAAAAATCCACTACCAATCATTAGCGGAACGGAGTTCTGCTGTGGCGACCCCTAAAAGACACAAACAAACAATAGAGTTTCTTTGAATTTATGTATTCCTGCATCATAGAGAATACAAGTATTTAGTCTTACTATAACTATAGTGAAAAACTTAAATATATTTAATTTGAGTTATTTGAGAATTGTATTTCTTTCAATTAGAATTGCATTAAGTTATAATTTATAGAACTGGAAACTTTAAGCTTATATAAGATAAAAAATGTATTTATTTTTATTCAGTATGTGCACTATAAGCTTCAATGAATGTCAGATCTAGGCATTATGATAATTGGTAGTGTTAAAGTGTTAGCAACTGTGTTTTGTTCTTTTATAATGCATTCATTTTATAATTCACATGTGAAGCAGTTAGCTCTTAAAAATGATCTAAAGATCAAAGAACACTTTAGTTATGTAAACCTACTTGATTCTTACTTGATTTGCTTCCTGTCTGTTTCTTGAGCTGTTTTGATGAAAATCCAGGTCTTTGAAAAGGTTGGGACTATTGTTTGTGAAAGCAAGAACTGTATGGATCATAGCTGCGACAATGAAGAGAAGAGAAGAGAAGTGAACTGCAGATCCAATGTTTAAGTGAGAAATATGTCCTTTTAACTTTAAAAATATCTATTTAGAAGTGAAGGGTTATAGTAATATTATGTATTGTACTATTTCTGATATCTGGTTTAATTGCACTTTACTGAATGATAATCGGCTATGCTGCAGTGTTATCAGTCCCAATTAGATATGTTAATGGGAAGCTGTAAAACAAATATTTGTCACTTGTTAAGATAGTTTAGAATAATTAGGACGTATGAGAAACCTACAGAACCGATTAGCAGCTGATGTATGTAATGAGGCGTCATCCTCACATGCTGTAATTAATTTCTAATGTCAACATCTGAAACTGAGTTTTGAACCACAGTACATAATAACTAAAACCTTACTTTTAAGTTATACAGGCAAAAAGTCATTGTATCTATTGTTATGACTGCCTATGCTATTAGAAACAATGGAAAGAGTAAGCATATTTTGAATAATAATCAAATGCACAGGGGGAAAATTCCTCTATGTAACATTAATATTAGTGAGTTAAGAAATATATACACCTGCTGCAGTCACTAATAATATTATCTTATGGTTACATTGAAAGAGAATGAGAACTGATAATTAAATGGCTCTTTGACAGGGGATATTAAAAGTGCAGGTTACAGGAAGCAAGGCAGAATACCAGTGGACAAATAAGAGTGAAGATAGTATAATTGGCTAATAAACTGGTTATCGAGAACATGTGCATTAAAACATACTCACATATACAACTGTGATAAAAATAAATTGTCACATAATTTTCTCAGAAAATTACATAAAAAGATATTTGAAAAGATCCAGAAAACTGAAATTTAAAGTACGGTTACATGAATTTTAAGGCTATTTACATATTGTACATCACTGAATCTATTAAGACTACCTGAATTAACTCATTTTACAAGTCAGAGCTGAAATTTGTGTACTTTATTGCTGAGTTAGTTCTTTCATTTCTGATAAATATTAGGGTAGATTCTCAAAGATATATGGGACAGGGAGAGAAGAATTTGATTTGAAATGAGCATTATGAAATATTTAAATGCATTATAAGCTATAAGCATGCTCTGATCTTGTCAAACTGCAGGATAATTTAATCAAACCTAGTATTATATACTTTTTTATAAATTAATGTAATGAGTAAAATAAATTCTAGAAGTCTTAATATTTGTCATATTAAGGGCAATATGCATATATTAGGTATAGACACTTGTTCTTTTAAAATTAATTTAGAGCTTTTGATAGAATTATTAAATATGTATCTATTAATCAGCATGATAAGTATGTAAATGCATTAACTTTTTTCCTGTATAACAGCTTTGTAAGCCTAGATTACTTGTCATCTTTAAAGTTTTACAAATTACTTCATCTTTTCTTATCTCACTTTAGTCTTTTATATTTAAATATTTCAATACAACAATTTTTAAATGATCAAATAATTCAGAAATATTTAATAGACAGTCATATTAACATTACATGAATAAATATGTTTCACATCATTTATCAGATTTACTTGAGAGTTATTAAAGTAGATTATTAGTCTTTTATGTTATAATAAGAAAAAATAATTTTAAGTGGCAAAATATATAGTTAAATTGGTAGTCTTTTAACTTATATATAGCACTATATTAATTATTTGTAAGTTATGGTAGCTTTTAGTTCTTGATAAAATTCTGGGTTTTGGTTGGTAGAAAGATAATTTAGTAATTTGTCTATTTGATAGGCAAATTGGGAACTTTAGTGTCCATAGATGGCTGTGTTTTATTAGTAACATACACAGTTGCAGTTGTATACTTGTTTCTGTTTTTACTGTTTAGCAATTTTAGTAGTTTATTGTGTAGAAAGAATTCAGAGTAATACAGAAAACTAAGATAGTGTTAGTGGTATAGAGTTTCATATACAACATCAGTTGGGTGGATTTGAGTATTATATTATTTCTTGGTAAACAAATCTACCTCAAATACAAAGTATCGATAGTTTTAATCTACTATATGTTAATGTAACTGGATTAGATAATGTCAGCAAAAGGAAATCATTAATGAAGTATTTAAAAATAACCTGAGGGGATATTATATTTTTGCAAGAGACCCATCTGGTCGATAAAGATATTCAGTACCTAAACAATTTAGGCTACAAATTATCATCTTGGAATCATCATGGAAAAATGTACTATAATGCCCATGGTTGTGAAATCTATTAATGATCCTTAAGGAATATACACATTTGTAGTAATTAAGTATAATAGCAAACTTTACACACTAGCTAATTTTTATTAAGTCGTTAAAGATCACTTACATTTATTACAATGTCACTGGAAGGGTAGTTTAATTTTAGCTGGAGATTTTAATTGCATATCTAGTATAGAAGATACAAGTAAGCAGAAGAAAGCTAAAATTATAGCATCAGCTAAAGCACCAAATAAATAGCTTAATTGATTTGGTAATAAAAGCAGAAGATAAGTCATTATTTTCACCCATTATTCTTCTGTTCATGGGACACAAACTAGAAGAGACTGGATTTATGCTTCCATGGATCTACTTAATAAAAGTTAATTATTTCAAAGCTATTCCTTGCCCTCTACCTGATCATAATGTATTAAGTATTGATATAGCAATGGATTTAAGGAAATTTCAGATTATTTAAAGAATTCCAGCATATATGATGAAATAAAAGAATTTAAGAATTACCTTAAAGCACAAATAGAGGATTTTCTGCCTTTGAATGATAATGGCCAGGTTAATAATGTCATATTATGGAATTCCTTAAAATTGCATGCCAAAGATAGAATGGGAAGATGGTCTAGTAATAAAATCAAAGAGTGGAAGAAAGTGTTATTAGAAATACAAGATGAAATACATAAAGCTAAATTTGAACAACAAACTAAGAAATTAAATAATACTGAAAATGTTAAAAAACTAATGACAAAATATCAAACAATTTTAATACATAAAGCAGAAATGGCTCTAGATAAACTAAAATTACAAAATTATGCAATAGCTCTTAAAAGTCCCCACAGATTAGCTAATAAAAGTAAGATATTAAGAAAAAAACAAAAATCAATAATATTAAAAATCCCCATACTAATAAGTTTACTTTGGACAAAGAGGAAATGCTTAATATCTTTAAAAAATCCCATGAGGAACTATTTGCTTCCATTTTGCCATAAGATTAAGAGATATAGTAGGTAAATTAATTAATAAAGATCAAACACGGTTTATAGTTAATAAAAATAAAAAAAAATATCAATTTTGACGAAGGCAAAATTGATAAGTATTTAAAGAAAATCATTCTTAATAAACATAATTATCAGCAAATCTCACTGTTAAATAAACCTATTATCCTAAATGAAGTAAGAGATGTTTTTTAAAAAGGCAAAAATGGCAGAGCACCAAGGTTAGATGGTTTAAGTATGGAACTATGTAATTTACTTCCATTAAATGTTTTAGTATTGAGTGAAGTTTTCAGAACAATCCAGAGTGATAAAATAATTCCCTCCTTCTTGGAAGTTTTTTGTAATTTCACCTATATATAAACAAACAAAGGATAAAAAGTTTTGTCGTATAGACCTATTTCATTATTAAATGTAGACTATAAAATATTTGCTTCCATTTCTCCATAAGATTAAGAGATATAGTAGGTAAATTAATTAATAAAGATCAAACATGGTTTATAGTTAATATATTAACCTATGATAATATTAAAAGTGTAATAACAATCTTAGATTTAGCAGGTGGATTAAAAAAAATGGCTGTAATTATTTTAGATATTGAATGAGCTTTTGATTCACTGAATTGGAACTATTTATTTAAAACTCTGGAAGCTTTTGCAATTCCTGAACAATTTATTGGAATATTAAGAAATGTGTTTAGCAATTTTAAAGTATATATTAAAATTGGACCTTACATTTCTCAAGGATGTATCTTAAACAAAGGTACAAAACAACCATGTCCATTTTCTCCTCTATTATTTGCATTAGTCATTGAACCCTTAGCTAATAGTATAAGAAGCAATGATAAAATTGAAGGTTTTTCAATTAATAAAGATTGTTAATCTAAAATACAGCTTTTTACAGATGACGTTTTATTAACTATAAAAGAAATAACTCAGTTGAAGAAACAGATGAGGAAATGAGGAAATTGGAATGTTTCAGGAAATATAGTTATTGAAGTTTAATAATAATAAAACCAAAATCATAGTGATGAATCAACTGCTAGATAGTAAGTTAAAAGACAGACCTAAATATGTTCAGGAAGGGCAGGAACTAAAATATCTAGGAATAAAAAGTTATCAAGATGTGAATAAGATTATTAATCATAATTTTGAAAAATAATTGAGGAAGTGTCACTCATTAAAAAGTGGAATTTTTTTACATTGGAAGATAGGTAATACAATAATTTTGATAAAAAATAACCTAAGATTATCTATATATTATGTTTGGTAGCATTAATACCCAATAAAAACTATTAAAGAGAATGGAACAAATATTAATGTCATTCTTATGGTATCCTAAAAATCCAAGAATTGTTCCTAAAATACACATTAGACTGTGGGAGTATGGTGGTATTAACTTTTCTGATATAAAATCTTAGCCCATTGCTGCAAACTTTAACTCTATTACACTCTGGCCAGACTCAACTTATGCTAGTCAATATGACAAATTAGAAGTATATAACAAACCATTAATTCAGTTAATAAAACACACTTTAGAATTGAATTCATTTTAATTTTGCAACTCTTCATATATGAAATCAATCCTAAAAACAGGAAATATGTTTATAAAATCCCATTCATTTTAAAATGAAAATTGTTGCACTTTCCCATTGCATGCACCTCTAGATATGGAAACTCAAAATACTGTTTAAATTAATATTTTAAAAAAGAATGGGTTAGTATTATGGTTTGGCTGCTTTGCAAAAGGGAAAGCTAAGTCATGATAACATTTAATGAAAAATTATAAGTTGGATGGATCTGTTAACCAGCTAATACTATCCAATATCAATAAATTAGAAGAAATGTACATAATATGAATGAAAATAGGTTCTTAGGTTCATAACTTCATAGGAGGTTACTAGGCTAATGGACCTAGGGCCTTAACAAGCCTAGCCATGTAATACCCTTGTTTCATAGTTGACCATGGTTAGATGGTTGTTGCTAGCATAGCAAATCAGTGATTAGCACTGACTGCCCCTGTCCATGAGGGACATAGGTGCAACTCCCAGGTGAATTTGTGGTCTCCCATCCAGTTGTCAAGGTTGCACTTAAATAGGGTCATTGAGGAGCTCTGCTTCATGTGAAGTGGGAGTTTGTTCCAGAGGAGCAGCAATCTCTGGGAGACATATCTGTTTCTCCAACATGTTCTGTTTATGTCACAGGCTAGGTCGAGATTCCTGTAGCGAGTGACTTTTGTACCATTTGATTTGCAGACATGCAGCATTTCCATTAGAGCAGGGTCAGAGATCACGCTGTACTCCAGGCACAGATCACCTCTCAGCAGCCTGTAGGATACAGAGTACAGAGACAGGGCTTTCAGTCTTTCCGTATTGGTCATGTTTTGTAGGCCCTCAATTTTCTTGGTTAGAAACCTCTGTGGTCTCTTCAGTTGTTGCAGGTGTGTGGTGAGGTACATGCAAAAGGGAACATTGTATTCAATTAGTGGTCTAATGAGGATTGAGTATAGAGGAGTTATAACATTCTTAGTCTTGGACGTGATGCCCTTATTTATGAGATGTGCAATGTAGAAGGCTTTCCTTACCACTGTGGAGACATGGTGATGAAGTTTAAATTGTGGTCAGCCTGTGTTCCCAAGTCTCTCACCACTGTGTTTGAGCTTAGGGGGATGCCACATCTTTAACAAAGGGGGTAATGTACTTTTTTGTATTTAGTTTTAGACCATGACTGGCACCAATCATTAGTATGCATTAGCCCCTTTTGTAATATGTTAACATCATCAGGGGACTAAATGATTGAACCTAGTTTGCAGTTATCTGTGAACTTGGTAAGCTACAGGCCATCTACTTGGACATCTGAGAAGTAGATTCCAAATAGTAGAGGGCCCAGCACAGATCCGTGTGGTACAACACTGGTAACTGGTCTACTTGTAGAGGTGGAATCCCATATTTGACAGTACTTGTTCTGTCAGTCAGACAGTTTGCTACCCATCTAGTGCTGTATGGGTTAATCGTCAGCTGGGAGAGGTTCTCAATATTATCTGAGTGAGGGATTGTGTCAAAGGCCTTGGCTAAGTCAAGATATGTGGTATGTAATGATTTTCCCTCATCCAGGGCTTTGATGACATTCTCTAAGAAGTCCACCAGGTTTAATAAGCAAGACCTGCCCTTAACAAAGCCAAACTGGTTTGGGTCAAGAGTTTGGGGTCACCTATATCCTTGTTGATAAAGTCCACAATGATTCTTTCTGTGACCTTGGAAATAAGGCTGGTTAGGTTTATGGGTCTATAGTTCTCAAGGTCAGTTGATGGACCTGCTTTGTGTAAGGGGATTATTGTTGCTGTTCTCTACTCTGCTGGAACAAATGTGCAGCCTAGATAATTTAAGACTGTCTCCCACTTAGGAAAAAAAAAACACAAGTCTAAGCAGATTTCTTAAAATGTAAAACAAAATAGAGGAGGTAAAACAGAAAGTAGCTCTATCACAGACAAAAATATAGGTTTACTTTCCTCAGGCAACATGGAATCCCCAGCAGTGCTTAGTTACTGCAAGCATGAAATATTTTCTGCAAAAGACAAAGGACCAGAAATTCAATCTATAATGTCAGTGTTTTGGAGTCTTTTTGTTGTACCTAAAAAAAATATTATAAAAGAAAACAAACTCAGTTCATACATTCAGAGAATTTCGAAATTTAACAACAATGTTGTAGAAAAAAAGAAGTGGTTGGAATAAGGTATGTAAATCATATTAAAACCTCTAGTTGGCTGGATAATCTTGAAATGTTGCTATTCAAATGCCAGGATAGTTGATATGTTGATTTGTTAACTTCATTGGATTACTCTGATGATTTAATCTATTTCTCACACTAACACTATGTGATAATGAAGTTTTTTCTTTCTGTGCATATATTACATATATATATTAAATCAATAAAAAAATTAAAAAAAATAAATTTAATTATTTTTTAAATAATTCCCTTGTATGTAAAATAACATTACATGACTTAACAAAGATAAGGTAAGTAGCATGCACTCTCAACCTTTCATCAAGTTCTTTTGTTGCCCTATTACATTTACATAGAGTGTCATAAGATTCAAGCATGAAGTAACACCCTCAATAAACCTAAACTGGCTTCTCTCTCAGTTTGGTTATGTCTTTCCCAATTTCACGTTGAATACCATTCAGGTTGATGTGTCTAAAATTGCTTGAAACTGATGTAACATCTCCCCTTACAAAGGTTACTAATGAAGTCCATTTCCATATATCTGGGATGTTCCCACATTAATATTGTGTTTAAGATGACTGATAAGTGTGTAATTAGGCATTCTTAAACTCTAAATAGTAAACCACCAAATATATTAACTGAGTCTGTGTAACATGAGATGTCCTTGCATTCTCTGCTGCTGTATTCTTAACATATGTGATTCCTGCCATGGAAACCCGATGTCCAGCCAGTCTACAAAAGATTCCTGTTGCTTTAAAGATATACTAAATGTCACCCAAACACTCCTTGCATAGTGTAGGGCATAAAGGTGACATTCAGACCTACCATAGTCAGAACTTCTTTGCTTCCAGTCCAAAAGTATCTTTTCTCCAACAGTCTGTTTATCTGTGTCCATTTTCTGCCAGCTGAATGCATTTTCATTCTATAGTGATTACTTACACTTGTTTGTTGACTTCTTTGCAGAAGCAGATAAGTGCCTGATTGTTTTTTTTTTTTTTCTTGCCTTGTTTTGTGGTCCTTGGGGTTGGTGTCATGCAGGAAGAGTAAATGCCAGTGTGGAATACAGATTCCCCATAAAGACTGCCACAATAAGTGTTGTTTTTGTCTAGGAGCTTCTCATGACCATACATCTTGTTCAGTTTGTCAGGCATTTATCTCAAAAACCCTTCACAGTAGACTTTTTTCCTTTTCCTTGTATCTTGAGAACTGGTGTCTCAAGCTTCTCGCTAAAGGTACAATGAAAAGAATCTCCCGTCGTGAGGATCAGAGGTTAGAGAAGAAGAAGGTTAAAAAGGTAAGATCAGAATCTTCCGCTGTCCAGCCTCTGCCATGTGTTTCTCCTGAGGTTGTTACAAACCTGGAGGCTCGCCTGGCTGTGTTGTGAGATTTCTCTGCTGTGACTGTGTTGGAGATCAGTGAGGATCCAGCTGGAAGCACATCTGAAGAGGTTTTGCAGGCATCCATCTTGGACATTCAGAGGGAACTACAGTTGATTTTTTCCAAGGGACCTAATGGAGTTCCTCCATTTTTAGTTGGGAAAAAGTTCCTACTATGGTTCTCTGCTGTTGTCCTGGGTCTGAACCTTTTCAATGTTTTAGAGGAGACTTTCCCTTAAAAAAGAAACAAAAACTTAAAACATATTTCTTCTGCTCCTAGGGATCCGCAAAGTGTCTGTCAGGCCTTTACGCAATGGCTATTTACTGTTTTAATGTCCTTAAAGCCTCCTCAAGGAGTTTTGATTTCTGGTCCTCCTTGGTCCTCTACTCCCCTTAAACATTCTAGAGAACAGGATTCTTCTGAGGATGAGTCAGATTCTGATGATGAATCCCTGACTTATTCTACTCAAAGTCCTTCTCCTTTGGACCCATACAAGCTCCTTCTACTAAGGCTCCCAAGTTTTCAGCAACTCCGAAGCCTTCCGTTTCAGACAAACCGGGTGCTGTATGACAAACCATCACTTCCTAGTCATATTACCCTTTCTCTTTGCCTTTATCTTTCTCTTCCTGTTTGGCTTCAGATCATCAGGAGTCTTGGGTTCTGTCAATTATTCATTAGAGGTACTTCATGGTGTGAAAATCCTGTCCTCTTTTTATAGGCATTGCTCAGCCTCCCCGGGAACAACTTCCCTTTTTCTCAGAGGTTCTTGACTCAGGGTACTATTCAAGAGGTGTCTGTGTACCAAAGGAGGAAAGGGTTCTACTCCAGTCTGTTTCTAATGCCCAGGAAAGAGGGCACTTGGAGGCCTATTCTAGACCTCGCTCATTTAAACACTTCAAAAAGTGCCTTACTTTCGGATGTTGTCTCTTCAGATTCTGTTTCCTCTCTTTCTCCCTTAGGCCTATATGGTGTTTCTGGATCTCAAAGAGGCTTATCTCCATATTCTGATCCATCCTGTTTTCAGGAGGCATTTGCATTTCTCTGTTGCTTCCTGAAATTTTCAATTCTCTGCTTTGTCCTTTGGCTTTTTACTGCCCCAAGGGAGTTCACCAAATGCCTTGCTCCTGTGATTACTTTTTGCAGGCTTCAAGGGATCCAAATATTTTTTTTACTTGGATGGCATGTTGATTCAGACACCCCCTCCAGAAACTCTTTTGCAAAATCTTCATTTTGTTATTTCCCTTCTTCAGAGTCTGGGGTACACTATACATTTTAAAAAATCTTCTCTGACTCCTTTTCAAGATCATGTTTTAGGGGTTGCAGAATTCAGACGGTGCCAATGCTGACTTCCCTGCCTCCTACAAAGGCCTTAACTCTCATTTGTTTCTTTCACACTCTTCTTCCTCTGGCTTCCATTACCACCATGGAGTTTCTGAGACGTCTGGCTTTCATGGCATCCACTATTCCAATGCTCCCTCTGGCCAAACTTCTCATGAGAAAGTTTCAGTGGTTTCTGAAGTCAATGTGGCTTCAACATGCACATCCTTTAGACTTTGTAGTTTCTCTTCTCCCTTGTCTCAGACAGGAACTTTGCTGGTGGATTCAGCAGTTGTCGCTGAATCCAGAGAACCATTTTCATCCCCTTCTTTCCTCTCAGGAATTGTTCATAGATGCTTTAGACATGGGATGGGTGGCAACATTTGGCTCCCTAAAAGTTTAGGGGGTGTAGTCACCTCATCGACAGAAGGAGCACATCATGTCAAAGAGATGAGAGCTCTTCCACTGGCTATTCACGTGTTTCATCCTCTTTTCTGTCCTGGGACACTCAAGGTGTTCACAGATAATACCACAGTGATGTGGTATATCAACAAACAGGGAGGAATGAGATGTTATCTTCTTTGCTGGTTGGTACTTCCTGGTATGGGATCTTGTTGTCAAGTATCAAGTGACTCTTCAGGCAGTTTATATCCCTTCCAGTCTGAACATTGTAGCAGACACTTTGAATGGGTTCTTAACTCAGTCCAATGAATGGATGGTTCACAGAGTTGTGTTTGTGGACATTATCCACCAGTTGGGTATTACTTAAGTGGATCTTTTTGCTTCCCCTCTGAACAGAAAACTTCCTCTGCTTTGCGCCAGAGTCCCAGGTCTTCAGGTGTGGAAGGTGGACACCCCCTCATTTTCTTGGAAGTGGATGTTTCCTTACGCATTCCCTCCCCTTCCTGTCATTTCGAAATTTCTGTTCAAAATTCAACAGGATGCTCCCAAAATATTGTTGGTGACTCCCTTTTGGCCGTGACAGCACTGGTTCCCTCTTCTTCTACATTTAGCCAGGGGAAATCATCACATGTTACTTCACAGGGTGGATCTACTCTCACAAGACAAGGGATCTCTCATCCATCCCCACTTGTCCATGCTTCAACTGACACTGTGGGCAATAGGATTTTGATTCCTTATAGACACCTTTTTTTTCTGAGGACGTGCTGCAAGTCCTGCAGGAGGTCAGTAAACCTATTACTATGAAATCCTACTTATATAATTGGAAGAGGTTTTCTATTTGGTGTGTCTTGCATAACCTGGCCCCACTTGCTGTGGATGTTCCTTTGGTTCTCTTTTATTTGTGTGAGTTGCTCAATGCTGGTTTAGCCTATTCTTCTATTAAGGCCCACTAATTTCAATCTCTGCTTGTCTGCCTTTTTCTCCTCCTTTAGCTTCTAGATTTGAGGTGAAACACTTTCTTTAATGTGTCCTTCATATTAGACCTCCCAGGAAGCCTGCTCCTCCTCCCTGGGATCTTAATTTTAGTTTGGAGAAGTTGATACAGGCTCCTTTTGATCCTGTTGCTTCAGCTTCCTTGTAGCATTGTTCCTGGAAGATTGTTCTTTTGTTGTTTATCTTGATAAAGTCTCTGAACTGACAGAGATGAAAGCACTTGTAGTTATTTTTAATAAAAGTGTGTTTGTTGGCACTAAGGACTATTTCCGTTTTTGCTGCCTCGTAGTGACACTACATTTTACTGTACTCCTGCTGGCTTCTGGATTCGGGGTCTTTTGTGGACTTGTTTGTTTTATTTGGTTTTGTGTTTTTGACATTTTAGAAAAATACATGTGATGAACACAAGTCAGGAATAAAAAATATATATAGAATGCAGTAAGACTAAAATGTATTTATTTATTTTATTTCTTTCAGTTTGATAACCAGATAGGTGGAATGGTCAGCAGACCCTTGTCAGCCATGACAACAGACAATTATACATAGACTAAAGAATGCACTGAGTTGTACGGTATAGTAGCAAAGTAGAGACAATACTTTCATATGTTATTTACAATTATAAATACAAATTATATTATTTACAATATGTACAATTAAGGTAGGCATTCAACCAGTGGTCATTTGTTAAAATACTTTACAAGAAAGATGTGACTACAGTATGGCCTGCAAAGACTAAGCATTGTCAGGGAAGCAAGAACAGCTGATGTTCTTAAACAGCAGTTCTTTAAGTTTGTTTTTAAATAACTGAAGTGACTGCACTGACAGTTTGACTTAATATGATGACATCGGTGGACTTATCAACATTAGAATAGCCATTTCCTAATAAACGTTTACCACCTTAAAATTTCACACCAGAAAAACAGTTATAATGTAAATGAGAATGAAAATCTAAATTAAAGAAATATTAGCGTAACTTGAAACCATCAAAAGAGGATTGGAAAGTAATGTAGCCACGCACATTAAAAATGAAGGAACACACCATGATTTCTTGTGATCTGACTGTGTATAACTATACAGTAGAAGATATGTTAGGTGATGAGGTCTGAATAAGTAGGAAATTCGCTGGTGAAACAATATCACGTTACACAATGATTTGGACAGTGCTGTAGAGTTCATGTGACCACATAAACCTTTTTTGTGTGCATGCAGAATGCTTCCAATGATGTGTTTCAGACTCACAATGATGTGACACTATAAGCACAGCTGTGAATGCAGCAAAGTCCTACTATGTTTATTTTATGAATAGGTTCATAGGTTCATAGGTATGTACTAGGCTAATGGCCCTGGAGCCTTTATAAGCCTAGACCATAGGATTTCTCTGGCATCGTGCTACCCGGCGTTAGTTCCCAGTGCCTCTATCAAGTAAGGCCACTGGAGTGATTCCCAGGGTGAATTTTCTATTTGCCATCCACTCATCAAGATTTCTCTTGAAGAGGGCCAGTGAGGTGCTCTACTTGACATGTAGGGAAAGTTTATTCCAGAGCATGGACAGTCTCTGGGTTAAGAACCTGTCCCTCCAGCATGCTCTGTTGATTATGGTAATGAGGTTGAAGTCTCTGGAGTATGTGGTGCGGAGGGATTGGGATTTCTTCAGATGTAGCATATTTAACAGTGCTGGGTCAGACATTGCTTTGTAGCTCAAGCAGAGAATGCCTCTAAGCAAGCGATGTAAGACACAGAATAGCTGGAGTTTTTTTAGTTGTCTGTATAGGGCATATGTTTAAGGCCAAGGATCCTCTTTGTGAGGTACTTTTGTGGCCTCTCCAGTTGTTGTAAGTGTCTAGTGAGGTACATGCCAAATGGGATATTATACTCTATAATTGATCTAATGAGGGAAGAGTAGAGAGAGGCAATGACTGCTTTCTTCCTAGATGCAAAACCCTTCATAATGAGATATGCCACATACAAGGATTTCCTGACCACAGTGGCAATGTAGTTGTCAAAGGAGAGGTTGCTATCAGCTTGTGTTCCCAGATCTCTTATAACACCTTCGGTGTTCAGTGGACTACCACCGATGTGATAATTCGTGGGCACTGAGCTTTTCCCAAAGGGAATGACAATGCATTTTTTGGCATTGAGCTTAAGGCTATGGTTTTGACACTAGTCACTGGTTTTAGTGAGGCCTTTCTGTAGAATTTCTATGTCATTTCGGGAGTTAATAATGGCTCACAGCTTCCAATTGTCTGCAAACTTGGTCAGCCAGAGTCCTTTTGTGTTGCTCTGGACTTCAGAGAACTAGATGCCAAACAGGAGAGGATCCAGGACCGATTCCTGTGGGACTCCACTCATGACTTGTTGGCAGTCTGACTTGGAGTCCTCTACTTTCACAGTGTGGGTTCTATTGGTGAGCCAGTTTGCAACCCACCTAGTGATAAAGGGGTTAATGTCTAGTTTAGTGAGTCTGTGCATAATTCCTCAGTGGGAAATGGTATCAAAGGCCTTGGCTAGATCGAGGTAGGCTGTATCAACTACCTTGCCTTCATCCACAGCTCTGGTGACTGACTCAAAGAAGTCAACCTGGTTGAGCAGGCATGATCTACCCTTCACAAAGCCAAACTGTGTGGGGCCCAGTGTTTGGAGGTTCCCTATATCCCTTTTTATAAGGTCCATGGTGATGCACTCCATAG
Organism: Protopterus annectens; assembly: GCF_019279795.1. Lineage (NCBI taxonomy): Eukaryota > Metazoa > Chordata > Ceratodontiformes > Protopteridae > Protopterus > Protopterus annectens. The sequence goes on along the minus strand of NC_056751.1, from coordinate 227,986,325 downwards.
CCTTACATATCAGACTCGTTAGGCTAATGGGGTGGTAATTCCCAGGGTCTGTAGTCGCTCCCCCTTTATGTAGTGAGATGGCTGTAGCAGTGCTCTATTCAGCAGGGACAACGCCTGAAGTGAGGCTGTGATTGAACAGGGCACACAAGTGTGGTGCCAGTTCACATTGTAATTCATGTAGAACAAAGCCAGGAATATTGTCAGGCCCCAGAGATGCTGTATTCTTGGCCTTGGACAGTGCGGTTTTAACCTGTGCAGCAGTACTATTGGGTACCTGGCATTCATCTGGTATTGTGTTTGGTCCTTTGGGGGGGTGAAATGGGTGAAGTTGGCACTGAATTTGTCAGCCAGTATGTTGGCAATATCAGATGGCTTGGTATAGGAGGTACCATTGTGCAGTAGCTCAGAGCAGATCTGGGTATTGCCATGTTGATTCTTGACATAACTATAGAAGGCCTTGTTGTTGTCTTTAGTATCTGCTGCAATTCTGTTTTCATAGCTAGCTTTAGAGGATTTGATGAGGGATCTCAACTTTTTGTTGAGGCTAAAAAGGGAGTTTTTCCAGTCTTGAGACTTCACCTTTTTCTGCAGCAGTTTCTTTCTTCTGTTGTAGAGTTTGTTTATGGCAGGTGACCACCAGAATGGCTTCCTTTTTTTGGAGGAGTGCATCTGGGTTCTGTTGGGTATGGCCATTTCCATGTATTTGTGTATGTGTTCGTACAATGCTTTGGTGTATGATTCAGCAGTCATGCACCTATTCTCCATTTACACAGGGTGTCATGAATTTTGCCACCACTGTTTTTAGAAGCCCAAAGTTGACTTTAAAGAAGTTTTCATGGTGGTTACCTTTGCTGCGGGTGTGGGTGGGATGTGGATTTCCATGGTGATTAGTTTGTTGTCAGATCTCACTAGGAAGCAGTTGACTAATGATGTAGAGCAACGGTCACCCATGTTAGTAATAACCAAGTCAAGGATGTTGCTTCCTCTGGTGGGGGTAAGAATGAGCTGATCCAGGGCATTGGAATTAATGAATTCCAGGAAACGCTGGGCAAGTGCATTGGTACATGTGTAGTTTTCCCAGTTAATGGAGGGGTAGTTGAAGTTGCCCAGTATGAGGGTGTTGGGTTGGACCTTAATATTTTCCAGGGTGGTTAGGAATGTGGAGTCAGAGTCTTGGGACATAGTAGGGGATCTATAGCAGGCTACAACCTGAATCGCTGTATTACCCAGTGTTAGTTGCAGCAAGTATCTCTGATGTGTTATGTTGGGCTACTAGTCTGGATGTGTGCATATCCTTTATGAATATGGATACCCCACTGCTTTTAGAGCTTTGGTCCAAGTTCTGGGGCCAAAAAGTTTGGAATGAATTGTAGCCTGGTAGTGCAGGGTTGTTTTCTGCTGCTTTGAACGTGGTCTCTGTTACTACACATATGTCGATGTTCTCCATTTTGAGGAGTGCTTCGAGCGAGTGCATCCTGAGATTTAGACTTCTAGCATTGAGTAGCATGACCCTCAGATTGCATTTACTTTTAGCTGTTATGGTGGTAACTTGGTCTTTAGGACATTGCCTAAAAAAGGCACTAAAGAGGTGGCAAGAGCCTTGCCCAGTATCCGGATTCCCACGGGTGGCAGATGCAGGCAGTCTTTGGCAAAGCATCGAGGTCTGTCAGTCATGTCATCCCAGGCAGACAGATACTGGATCCCCTTAGAATGACACCAGAAACTTAGCAGAAACTTAACCAATTGGTGAAGTCAATCATTTTCTGCTTGTATTGTGGTATCATTCTGGGCAATGGTAGGATGCTACTCAGGGTTAGGGTAATACCCACTTGAGCTACATGATCCAAGAGGTCCTCCATTTCTCTTTTCATGTAGTCTAGAGAAGTACATTTTATGTCATTCCCACCAACATGGACAATGACAGAGTCATATTTGTACCAGTTGTGGAGTGACCTAAGTGCGTGTGTTATGTGACAGATCCTGGCACCTGACAGACAGCTGACTGTTACCTTCTCCTTATTCAACCTAGTGAATGGGACATCAGTGTGCCTCACTATTGAATTACTTATGACTAGTGTATTGGGCAAGCTGTTTCGCCTTAGGGGCTTTGGTTGAGTGGCACACTGTATAGGTGGGCTATGTGTCGTAGTTTGTGCTGTGTTGTGGTGGTTGAGTGCATTTCTGCCTTGGAGGTCTCTGCTGTTTGGGTAGATTTCTAATGACAGCCTCTGTGAAGGTTGATGTGTGGTTCATGTTTTTATGTGAGAGCAGTGATGGTGTATGTTTTGGAGGGCTATGTGTTCCAAGTGGTGTGGTGTAAGTGTTGACCTTCTCCTCTTGACTGGCTATTCCAGTCTTGGCTGGAGACTGCATGGCTTCCAGTTTGGAAATATAGGTGCATCTCTCACAAGTCTGACTGTTGGGAGGTAGGAGGAGAGGGTTGCCAGTGTACATGAGGCAGTTGCTACATGGGAAGGAAATGGGTGCACAGGACAAGCAGAAACAGGGAAGAACAAGCAGAGAAACACACCAGAAGGGTAAAAGAAAAGGAAGAGTGACACAGGGTGGGGGAATAAAAGTTTATTTTCTTTGTGAGACAGGTACCCATATTATTATACTTTCAAGGAAGGTAGAAGGAAAGGTAGCGTGCAAAGGTGTGGGTAACAAACAGGGAATAGGGATGGCAGCAGGGTCAGAAAAAATAATTGGAAAAACAGACCAGGATTGAGAGGGGAGGTGCTGAACCAAATGGAAGAAGACCATGGAAGAGATACATAGACAGACAGAGAGAAAGAAATGACAGTTGGTGATGGGGGGATTGACTACAAACTGAGGAGGGAAAAGAGCCACAAGGAAAAGAAATGGAACACTATGATTTTCAGACACTGTGCCAGCAGTGGATGGTGAAGCCAGGCAGGAACAACTCCTTGAACAAGAGCTGTCTAGCCTGGAGGAGCGTAGCCACAGGTTGCAGGCATGACTTACCAAATAATGACCTGCAAGGCTTGGTGGATCATGCTAAGTAGTTGTGACAAAGGAGGATACTGCCAGCACAGCTATCTGGAGTTTTGTAAATAATTATATATCACTTGTGGATATCAACGTGATTTATATAAGATGCTTGTGTTACAACTGTATTAGAACTGTATGTCATGTGTATATGAAACTGCTGGTACAGAAGTATGTGTTGGAAAGGTTTTTGCAAAGTGCTGTTTAAAATGTAACCACAGTGTGTCCTACTAGAAGAGAACAGAAATGTACATGCACTATTGTAACTACTTAAATGTATATATTTTAACAGTGGAAACTGGAATACAGAAGGTTAACTTCAGTCCAATAAAACTTCAGAAAAATAGCTGAAATTAAATTACTTTATGGCAGCGACAGACAATGTCTGTGCTGAGAAGCATTCTGTATTGTCTTCAGAGTGAACTAATTTTTACAATTATTTTAGGACTTCCAGCATCTGCCAAAGATCTGAGGTCTATGTATTTTCACAGTTAAATGCTAAATACTGCTAGCTTCCAACAATGGGGGTTTCACCTGGGATAAATTCAGATGACAAGAAATGATGTCATTCCACAAGCTGTCTCAGCAATAATACTTGAGATATTAATTTAAGAAGCCTCTTAGAGAGACACAGCATTCTGTATTCTGTCTTTGACCAGACAACATCTAGCAGATCCAGTCACCACATCTGCCTTGCTCTTATTAAATAAGTTAATTAGGGTATAGTACTTCTCTTAGATTCAGTAAGGAATATAGTGAAGCTTAGTTTAGATATTTTTCTTTATTTATTTGAGACTGTCTTGCAATGTTGCTTTAAATATTTCCTGTGATTTTGAACTCTGATGTCACTGTGAATATATATTTAGTATTGTCTTGTTCTTTTATCATTTATTATTAAACATATTTAAACCTTTCATTGTGGCTGATCTGTCTAGAGACATTTAAGTTCTGAGAGTACTTGCATATTTATTTGGTGACACTGTGTAGGCCACTCCTAATAGCCTTGCTCTTGGTCAAACTACAATTTGTATTAATAGTAACATTATACAGTAAGATTGCACACCCTTTGTTAAGGGCCTTAAAGAAGCTGATAAGGAGTTAGCTGGTGGCAGTGATAACTAACTTATAGTCTGTGAAAAAGGAAGCATAGCTAGTATACCTGTGCCATCCTTTCCCAGGTGTGTGTGTGTGTGTGTGTGTGTGTGTGTGTGTGTGTGTGTGTGTGTGTAAATCACACCTCAAAGAGTGTATGTGTCAGCTACTTGGGCAGGGACATGAAACACTGGTTGGACACAGAGGGTGCTGGAGGTCTTGGCTTTTTCACTCAACTGAGATCCCAACTCTGTAGTTGTGCCAGTGGGGATCTGGAGAAAGAAGTAGGAACCAGCCCCAGACTGAATGTGGACTCTGTGTGCTCTTAAGGGAAATTGCACTTGAAGCAGAGAGCTGCATCTGGAAATACTGCGTGTGTATCTTCCTCTCAGTGTACATCCCCCACTGTTGCCAGTGGTGAGGATTGAGGCTCCTTGATTATTGGTCCAGTGATGGGAAATCACATTAGCCATACCTCTCAACCTCTTAGTGTAAGAAATCTGGATAAAGCCCAACAAAATGTGGTGGTGGGGGGGTGGCAAAGGCCCAAAATTTGTTTTAACATACATTTTCTGAAGGATTTGAAGACTGAAATACAAATGTATGTCATTATTTAGTGACTTCAATCCTCAGAATATCCATGTGATTTGCCAGAAAAACTCAAATTTGTATGGGGAACAGATCAAAATATGAGCCAAAAATCTGGATATTCTGTGAAACCCAGGACAGTTGAGAGATATGTATGTAGTCCCCAGTATAATTTTCTAAAAGGAACATGCATGGGACACCTAAAACTGGTGACAATACTGTACCCTGACATATGACAGCCACCATGAAGTATCACCCAACAGTCTGTCATAGAATGCCAGGTGCAACTCACACTGGTATTGGTGGTTGAATGGCCAGTGTAAAAGTAAGGCATGGCAGCTTAACATGGGCACTGTGTATTGGCAGAGTGATGGATAGGGATGTGGTATTGAACAATGTCAGCTAAACAGGTCCAAACACAATGACATTCATGATGGTGGTGGCACCTTCATTGGCAACCCAGTACACATCACCAGGACACTGTTGGGATTCCTTTGATGTTAGGTAGGACAGAGGGACAGTTTCACTTGCAGTTACAAAGCACCACTGTAAGTAATGGTGAAAGTAATTATCGGCACTGTAAACATAGAAAGTGAAGCAGATGACAATGCAGCTATAAAGTGATGTGTCATATACTTACCTTAATATCTTGGAGAAGTAGGCTTACCTCCTATGGCAGATCGGTTTATTTCCTCTCAGCAAGTGCAGAAAAACAGACAAAAGAAAACAAAAAACACATGTCCATGAACATCAGTAACTCCATATAGCTGCACCGCAACAGAATAGAGCAATGGACTTCCAAATTATGGGGAAAACGGTGGAACAGGAAGCAATTGTTCAGGTGCCATATGAAGATAGTTTGGAGCCTTCCACAGGAAACCAGTATAAATGTTCACTTGAAGCTGGACAGCAAGGGAAGCAAAAGGAAACCGTGGAAACTCTGACACAGTCAATGTCAAGGAATGATAGGCCAGTGAGTGAATTCCCATATGACAGAGCAATGGATGGCACAGGATGAAACTGAAGAGAATGTGCCACAGTAAAATGCTATAGAACTTTCTATAGAATGCCCATGGGAAAGGGAAAACAAAAAATGTGCCCTCAGTTTAGAAGAAAATGAGCTAAGAGAAGAGTTGCTTGGTTTAATAGAGATAGATCGCTATATTACGATCAATGAAAGAAATAGACTGTGGAAGGTCAATAAAACCCAAAAAGTCAGAAGTTTGATAAAACAAATGAACAAAGTAATTAGGACTATCCATGGAGATCCATGCGATATAACAGAAGTAAACAGGATATATTACTGTGCAGCTAAATTAATAACAGATAAAATTCAACCACAAGAACACAGGGTAGTAAGGGAAAGGAAGGGGAGAAATCGAATACCATCATGGAAGTATCGAATAGAAAAACTATAAAGCGGTTAAGAGAAGAAGTGTCACTGTTTGAAGATTATAGAAGAGGGAATAGATCAACAAAAATACTCAGATAGATGTGATAAAAGCAGTACATAATATTATAATGGATCAGGATCTATCATGCACTATCACAAATAATACACTAAAAATATCAACACAGGCAGAAAAACTTAGAAGATCCACAGATTAGTATAAAAGAAACATACAAAATAAGCAATTTATTGATGACCCCAAAAAGTTTTATAGAGAATTGGGAAACAAGGTAAACAGAATTGAAAGACCACCAAAAAGAAATTGATACATTTTGGAGAAGTATTTATGAAGATCCTGTGGACCATAACAAAGATACTAAATGGATAGAAGAAGTAAAAGAAAATATAAGAAGTTCAAAGGTACAAGATATGAAATGGAATGGAAATCAAACCAGAAGTGGATAAAAATCAGGCGGCAACTGAATGTGCCAAAAAACAAAAGAAAGAATATAAGGTGAAGGATCAGATGAGAAGGCAAGAAATGTGAAAAATGCATAAATATAGTTGCAAGTATAGAAAACCTCAGGAAGAATCTCATGTTGATCAGGATCGAATGCAGGAATGGTTAAGGAGAGGACGAATTCTAACCAAAAGATGAAAGGTTAATATTGGTGGCCTAAGATAGGAGACTATGCACACATTGGTTTACAAAGTCTATTGAACATGTGGGATAATCCGATAATTGTAGATTTTGTAAAACAGAATTGTAAACAGTCACACACCTCTTTACTGGCTATGACATACTAATGGCAGAAGGACTGTATATTGAAAGGAATAATAATGTGTCAAGACTGTTGCATTGGATATTGTGTAAATATTATGATACTGAAGTAGCTGAAAAACACTGGAAACGTGAGCCATAAAGCATCATAGAAAATGATGAAGTCTATATCACATGGGATCACCCATTACCAACAGTTCAAAAGATAGATGCAAGAAAACAATATATAGTGGTCCATAAAAAGAAGGTAAATGTAGCATTGATTATTGAAATCGCTACACCTAGTGACTACAGTGTTTTGCGAACAGAGAGACACAAAGTCATAAAATATCAGGATTTGCAGGCAGAAATGAGAGCTATGTGAAAGAAAGATACACCGACAGTTCCAATAGCTCCAGTAGGAGCAACAGGTCTTATAACAAAATAATCTACAATCATATTTAGATATGTTACAAATAAATGCAACTCCATGCAAATTGCAGAAGGAGTCATTACTGGGCACATTATGGGTGCTGCGAAGAGCACTTCTGGCTGACATCAAAGACTGAAACAATACTAATTTCATGAACTTCATTCCTACTTTGACTTAGGAATGGGGTCCATTCCCATCATGATAATAGAAACCCAAAAGACTTGGAGAAATTAAAAAAGGGGAGAAACTGTACAAAAATGTCTAATTAGTTAAAAACAATTACCATTTACTCATACTTACTTTAGAACTCTGGATGCTTGTCTTGTAGAGAAAGTCAGGTTGATGTAATGATGCTGGTACTTCTGACCACAGCAGGTGATGCCAATCGCATCATTCATTGTCCTGGTAAGGCACTACCAGGTATCTACCTGGTAAAGGGACCCTCATAAGAATTCCCCAACAGGAGATAGAAATATTTTAATTTCTTTCCTGTACCATATGGGAGACCTTATAAACTAAGTCCCATCGCAGGTTGATATTAGGAGAACAATGAATGCAGATTTGTATTGGTGCATGATGTGGATGTGACATGATAATCATCCATGGGTAACATGGCCATGAGACATAGCAAATTACCACAGCAGAATCGTGCTTCAGCATCAGGCATGCCCAGAGGGGGAGAGAACAAGTTGCATTGGACACACATGATATCAGGCCTGTACATACCATGTTGGTGTCCTGCAACTTGAACAGCACCACTAATCATGGCATGCCAGTGGCATAGAACCTCTAGGGACAGTGAATTAGATGTGAAACCTACACCTCATCAAAGCCATGGACCCATCCACATACGTGAAAACTGCTTTGCAGTCTGCAGTGTGTGTGCATGGGTAGACATCAGCCTCATAGTGCAGGCTTGAGTGGGTATCAATTCTGCTAAATGTAGGATTCAGAGATATTTAATCAAAATGATGTCATTTACATAATTGCTGCACAATACTGCCTGAAGTAAAGTGATATAAACAGTTGTTATACTTGCAGTACTCATTATGCTAGTAATCTTCTACATCATAATGAGTGTCTTCAGAATAAAATAACTGCATTGTTTCATAGTGTAAAGAACCATTCCACATCTGTGATGGTATTGGTACATGGGACACTTGTATGTGAGGAGCGTGACAAGATGCTTTAAGACATTTTTTGGGGGTTGTTGCTCAACAGTTACTTACTGACAAAGGGATGAGGAGAACATGGAGTTTCATGATGCATCTCATCATTAAATAATTACATCAGTCTACGATATACAGAAGTTTGTACGTCTGCCGTGGTAAGTGTTTATACCCAGTGGCAGGTGCCCTTATCTATTACATTTTCAATTCCAGGCCTGAAGTAGGAGAACAATTCCAATAAAATTAATTTTATTATACCAAATACTTCACTGTGCAAAAAATGTTGACTCAGTTGCTCAGCATACACATGACAATCTGGAATATAATGGCATCTTTATAAGCATTAGGACCACTAAATCTATCAGGCTGCCAACTTGCAGACTTTCATTCAGCAATGTGCATGTCTTTCTTGCCACTTTGAAAATACAGCTGTTATCTCTTATCATCCCACATCAGATCATATTATGAACAATGCAGTCTCCTATCTTCTTACTAGTTTTACAAAGAAATCTTTACATGGAGTCTTTACAAAATAACTTTTTGTAGCACACAAACTTAATCCAGTTTCTAAGCAGTTTTGACACAGTAAACAATGCATGTCACCTTACATATGCATACACAAGTCCCTCACACTAGAAAAACAGCAACAGTGCAACTTCTAATATGCAATCTTTATGATCATATTTTTATTTACTTCTTATGCCATGTTTAATTTTTTATTGTCAACATATATGTATATATAAAACCTTGAAAATAAATTTACTTTTAAATATATGTAATTCACAATTTCCCCATTTAACCATGAATATACACTGTTGTTAATTTAAAGCAGTAAAGAGTTGCAAGAAAACCGCCTGCAGAACAGGGATTCAGACAGTGTACTAATATAATCAGTATGTACTATCCAACAAATAAAGTCTGCTATATCCAAAGCAGTCACATAGTAATATCAATGTTATGTCCTCAACTCTCTCTTTCCATTGGCCTCTCCACTACAGTTACTCAGTGATTTTAATCACACTTCTTAAATACAACCCAATCTGTAAAACAGCAACACTCAGCATCCACATTTTTGCCCATCCTTGTAGGGGTCCTCTATGGCTCAATACTCTTCAATGACTTTATAAATGACCTCCCTAAAATTTGTACCTCAGTCCTTACCTATTCATTATGCTGATCACTGTCTTATCATCTGCACTACCCCACCCTCCATAAACTCTACATCTGCACTGCCCCTGCCCTCCATGAACTCTACATCTGCACTGCCCCCACCCTCTGTAAACTCTACAGCTGCACTGCTCCCACCCTCCATGAACCCCACAAATTCACACAGCAAGCATTTTCCCAGTCAAAACATGGCTAAATCAATCTAATCTGGTCCTCAACCCAAACAAGACAAAGCTCATGCTATTCTCCCCAAAGTCAATAGCTAATCCTTCAAACACTTTCTCTAGTCTGTCTCCTAATGGCACTCCCATTAAACTAGTCCCCCATACAAAACTGCTTGAAGTCATTATCAATATCATTAATTAGCTAAAATCTGACCTACGCATCCACCAAGTAGTTAACAAACTTACAAAAAACTTGGACTACTCTGTAGAGCAAAAGATTTCCTATGGATGGAAATCCACAACTACTACTTACTTCCCAATCTAATCAGCACATCTGCATTTTTTTCTAACATGCAATCCAATTTTCTCTTAAAATTAGAACAGCCCTACAACACTCCTATAACAAAATAGCTAAATTCAGCACCAAACTTCCAAACCAAGCACACCATTGTACCACTAAAATAAATAAATAAATAAATAAACTGGCTTACATTTCCTAACCTTATAAAATACACTCAGCTAAAAACAGCAATTAAAATTATACATCACCATAGTGAATGCCCCTCCATTACTCCCCTCTCTGGTGGTAATCTCCTATACATTTTTTGAGGTCCAGTGGATAAATCCCTGACATGTACCAAACCCTCCTGCAACTCTCAAGGGGATGTACGTTATGCTACCTTTGTTGTAAAAATGTGGAACTGTCTTCCCATAAGTCTCCACCAAAATGACAACATCCCAAAATTCAAGAAAAAGCCGAAAGCGTGATTACTATGTCATCTTTGCCACTTCATCAGCCCTCCAGGCTATATCTACCCCTTGCAAAAAGTCCCCATCTCACCCAAACATAGTTTACTCATCACCCAATATTACATCTTGCTGCTGCATATATCCCTCCTAATGTCTAATCTCCATATGTCTGACATTCGCCCTCTATCTTCCCTTTTTTCTACCTTAACTTCTTTTCCCGACAATCTTCTCTTTTTCTTCTATAATATTACACTGTGGTTTACTTTTGTATAAATTCAATAAACATTTAATTTTTGTTCACAATGACTTATTTTGCAAACACATTGGACCGGATTCACGAAGGCTTGCACAGAGTCTAAGAGTAGAGTAAGACTCCAGACAGCCAATATGCCTGTCGAGCGATCCAGGAATAGCCGGCGGGGCGTGCATGAGAGCTCCTAAAACGACTCTTGCACGGACAGTGTTAGGTTATGCAAATTACCTCATTTGCTGCTGAAAGCTATGCAAATGAGGTAAATTTGCGATCCAGGAAGCACTAACCTGTCCGAGTAAGAGTAGTGTTATTTGCAGAAATGTACTCCGTTGGTAACTGAGTACCATTCTGCAAATAGAAAAACAGAGCTATGACAGCTCCAAATAAAGGATGCATCCAGTTGAGGAAGTATGCCAATGGCCAAATAGAAGGCCATTGGCATTTGTATGTGATGCAAAATAATAAAAAATAATTTTTTCCCCCGATCTCCGATGTTTCAGCATAGCGCAGCGCCACACAAATGTGCGACGCTCTAAAAACCAGAAAAAAAAATAAAAGCCAAAAATAGGCATTTTATTAAAAATATACATCTGCCATGCAGGTGAATGGCAGGCTGAAGACAACATGGCTACTGAGTAGTGGTTGCTAAGGGGGGAAGCTCAGTCTGAGAGATGTAACCAAGCATTAATAGGCAATCCTATGCAAATTAGTATAAGGATAGTGAATCCCAATTTTCCATGCCATGTGAACCATGTCCCTAGAGTGTAAGAGTAGGATTAGGGGAGTAATAGAGTACAAGATAGGTGACATCATGAGGGGGTATGTATCAAAGACTGTAAGCTTATTGGAGCAAAGTGGTATGTGTTTGCTGTGAGTCACTCAGGACTGGAAGAGGCGTGTCTACAGTTGTCTGAACTGAAACCCAGGAACTGAAGGTGTACACCGTGGCTATCACTAAAGTTTCTTGCAAAAATGCTTACACTGTGTGCACGCGTGTGCGCGCCTGTAAACCAGTCTAAGCCTGTGTGCATGTGTGTGCGCCCGTGTAAGCCTGTGTAAGGCTGTCTAAGCCTGTGTGCGTGCACCCGCCTAAGCCTGTGTAAGCCTGTGTGCACGCGTGTACGCTCATGTGTGTGTGTTTGCTCTTGTTTGCATGTCTCTTCCTCCTGTGGAAACAGAAAGAGAAAAGGAAGGAAAAGAAGTAGTAGGAAGTTAAACAAGGAGAACTAGCAGAGCTGCCAGGTGAAATCAATCAGAATCAGCCAATTACACAGGAAGTACACTAGCCCAGCCCAGCCCAGCACTTAAATCTCTGCAAACAACATTTCCTCATGTTTTTCTCAGAAACACTGCAACACTGCAGTCTACAAAGAGAAGTGAAAACTTAAAAAGCTTAACTGAGACAAAAAAATGTTAGGGGCTGCCATTGCTATTATAAGGCAACATGTGCAAGATGCTGAGGGTGGTGCCATTGTGAATGCTGCTAAGCAACCCACAGTGAGGAGATGGAGAAGAGTGTACAGACCCAGGGTAACCTATCAGGGGCTACATGAGCTGGAGATAGTGGAGTGCTATAGAGTGGACAGAGAGCTCCTGCAGCAAATTGTTGAGCTGTGCAGGCCACACCTCACACACAGAACCAACAGAGGGGAACCCATTCAGTGGAAACCAAGGTATGTGTTGGCCTAAGAATACTAGCAACAGGTACCTTCCAGAGACCAACTGGTGATATGATGGGGATTTCACAGGCATCAGCATCCAGGGTATTGCACCAGTTCCTGGATGCCATGTCAGCACATGTCGGTGATCATGTATATTTTCCCAATTCCCGTGAGGTATTGGCCAGCAATATGCATCTCTTCCAGCAAATAGTGGAATACCCTGAGGTAGTAGGTGCAATTGACTGCATGCACATACACATCAAAGCACCAGCCGGTGAGCGGGGTAGGGCCTACATCAACCACAAGGGCTTCCACTCTATCAACTGCCAGGTTGTGTGCGATGCCCAGGGCATAATACTGAATGTGTGTGCTGGTTGCCCTGGAAGCTACCACGATTCCCATATCTGGCATCTGATGCAGCTGTACCAGACATTTGCCAGTGGGGTCATCCATGATGGTCACCTAGTGGGGGATGCTGGATACACACTGGAGCAGTGGCTGATGACACCCATCAGAAATGCACACACACCTGAACAAGAACTCCATAATGAGGCACATGCACAAACACGAAATGTAATCGAGCGTGTGTTTGGGATGCTCAAGTCACGGTTCCGGTGCCTGGACACATCAGATGGAGTGTTGCAGTACTCACCAACTACATGTACCCAAATTGTCATGGTATGTGCCATGCTACACAATATCATCCTGCGAAAACAGCTGCAGCAGGAACAGCATGGGGCAGGGCCAAACAGCCCCCCACCATTGCCAAGGGCTGCACAGGCACAGCATGACTTGGAGCAGAAACAACCTGAGCCTGCCCCAGTAGGCAGAAAGAGGCATGCCCAGTATGCCTTGGCCTTGGCAAAGAGGTAATGCATAGCACATACACTGGCTCAGTAGGAACCCTGGAAATGATACCTCTCTCAGAATCGCACATAAAATAAAAGGGATGCCTACCATGACCTGTTTCCAAACATGTATAGGGAGTGTAGTATGTGCATCCGACATAGGCAGCCCTGCAGCATCACCTGAGGCATGATTGCCATGTTTTAAGCAATATAAAGCAGTGCTAAGTAGCATTTACCAATATTTAGTATATGTAAACAAAAGTGCTCGTGTTAACTAGTGCAATGTTGGGCAACGTTGAGCAATGTTGGGCGAGGTCGTGCAAAGTCGTGCAAAGTTGAGCAAAGTCAGGTAAACATGCTCATATTTGCTTTACTGTTCCTTAAGCAGTCTGGTCTGCCCAGCATGAAAATAAAAAGCAGTGACAGGGCTCGAACCCAGGATACTGTGCACTATAGTCACAGTACTGAACCACTAAGCCACGATAGCATTTCAGTGGCACCGACACAACAGGACAATTGTACACTAATGCGAACATAAAGAAATGCTGTATCATGCCCCTAAAGAGGCATATGGGTAACCTCCCCCACAGGCCTATGCAGACAGAGAACATCAGGCCAGGCGGTGTGATGTGGGTTGTGTAGGCTATGAAGACGCAATCTAATATATGTGACATTGGACGCTAGGATCTGTAGCACAGTAATATGCCTCAAGCCAGTACGATAGGCAACAGTACAGACTGAAATGGTGTACCGTACGTAGCAGTGCAGGCATAGCAAATGTGTATAAGTGTCAGCTGAAACCCTCATCCTATGTACACCCACAGTAACAATCAGGTGTGCCCCCGGGTAGAAATGTACAAAGAATAGCTGTCCCCCCTGTATGTAGAAATGTTGATAAGTCTATGCAAAGTGTCTCATGGAAGCCCTGCAGGCACAGCATGATCCCTGTTGATCTATGACACAAAGGTGAGCCCTGCTGTCAAAAGACAACTTGATTTTCCATACACATATAGTATAAATATCTATACTGGGCGTGCTCACACACTGCAACAAATGTAGTGGATTTCATTCAGCATCACACTGAAAGGTCATATTGGGCATGCCCACACACTTTAATAAACGAAGCAAATGTCAGGCAGCAACATACTGAAAGGTCATATTGGGCATGCTCACACACATGCTAAATACAGAGGTGATAATAAGGGATCTATATACAAATGTGGATAGTCATCTCTACTTCCATAAACACATTCACAAAGTGGTCAGAAAATCATGCTATGTGTTCACACAAACTGCCAAGGTCTGTGCATGTAGATCAGAGGAGGTTCCCACTACTCAGCAGTCATCAGACTAGTCAGAGAGTACCACAACACACTTACGATGAATCTGACTAGGCACGTTCAGCAGCCAGAAAGACCACTGAAGTACTTTAACAAGAGGATTACTGGCCTCAAATAGTTGCCCCATGCAACAAGACTGGATATAACCCAATTTGTACTCTGTTGCATACTGTTTACTCAGGAGATCTCTGCCCAACAGACAGGTCCATGTCATGGCTACACTCAGATCTGTTCTGAATTACAGCTCAATGGCACTAAATATACAGACCCAACTGATATTGCCAACATCTTGGCAGATAGGATCAGTGTTAACTTTACCCCCCCTCTCACCCATGAAAGAGCACATCTCTATAATGGAAGACTGCAAAGTTGCTGTCATCACGGCTGCACAGGTAAATAACACTCTCCAAAGCCAGTATCACAGCAGCCATGGGACCAGATAACTTCCCAGGCTGTGTAGTATCTACTTCCCTGAAGTAAACTTTAACATGGAAGGTCTGTGGCCACTGAAGTTTCCAGAGGACTGCAAACTAGGAGCCATAATTGTAAACACTAAAGATGTGGACATCCTACAAAAGGGCCTCACTGAGACAGATGGCTGTTGTCAAAGCCATGGGCTCTAGCTCAATGCCAAAAGGTGCATTGTCATCCCCTTTGTTAAAAACTCTGTAGCCAAGAACTACAACATAGGTGGTAGTATACTTCACAATGAAAGTGTGACAAGAGACCTTGGGTCACAGGCGGACAGTGGACACATCTGTGATAATCACATTCCCACAGTAGTCAGGAAACCCTCCTATGTGGCACACCTCATCACAAAATGTGTCACATGCAGAATAGAAGAGGACATTGTTCCCCTCTACTCATCACTCACTAGAACTATAATAGAGTACAACACCACTTTTGCTATGTACCTCACAAGACAACTACAACAACTGGAAAGCCTGCAGCAATACCTCACAAAGAGCATTAGTGGCCTGAAATACATGCCATACACAGATCATCTCAAAATGCTCCATCCGTACACCCTTTCATATCGCCTACTCAGAGGTGTTCACTGCCTAACATACAAAACTATGACAAACACAGAGCTGTTGGACATGCTCCACATAAAACACTCACAATCCTTCTGACCTTCAGACCCAAAACCACGAGTGAAATACAAAAGGAAGGGGTGTACCCATTTACCTTATGGATACCCACACCTTCAGGTTAGTGGCACAGCATGAGGCCTTGGAGACCATGCAAGTGAAACTAACATTGGGCAATGCTGCTCATCAGATTGTAGCCTGCTACAGATCATGTACCTTGTCTCAGGAACCTTACTCAGTATTCCTGAGAACAGTGGAAAATATAAAGGTCCTATCAAACACCATTATATGAGGAGATTACAACTACCCAAACATTGAGTGGGATAATTACTCGTGTACAACGTCCTTTGCCCAATATTTCCTAGAGTTTAAAAACTCTAACACCCTGGAACAGCTGTACACCACGCCCACTAGAGTTGACAACATACTGGACATGATCATCACCAACATGAGGTACCAGTGTTCCACAACAGAGATGAACCCCTCGCTGGTAATATCAGATCATAAAGTAATCACACTGGACATCCACCCCCCCCCCCACCCAGTCAATGAAACCACTGTGAAGACATTTTCAAAAGCAAACTGCACACTTCCCAAAACCAAAGTGGAACATTACAAAGACCTTTTGCTATAGGATAATGGTATAAAATCTGCCAAATCATTTACAAGTGCATCCTATGAGCATCTACAGGGATGCATGGAACAAGACATCACAAATAAAACCAAGATGCACTCCTCCAAAAATAAGACAACAGTAAGGTGGTTGTTGCCTATAAATAAGCTAGACAATAGAAGGAGGAAATGAACACATGATAGAGCCAACTTCACTAAAGGAAAGGCATCACGGATCATTATTAGGAAGAAACAATGATCATCTATAAAATAATCCAAGGACAGTTTATAAAGACAAATAGCCAAGGAATGTAAGAATAACAACCACAAAGCCTTCAGTAGCTATACCAAACACATAGGTGTCAACTTCCAAATATGCTGTCAGCTACTGAAAAATGGAAAGAAATACACTGGACCAACTTTCATTGCCCACATCCAGGGGGACAAGTTCAGTGTAAACTCCTCCCCATCACCCCCAAATGGGCCTGTGTCCATCACAGAAGGGTGCAGAGCCCCAGATGTCATGGACATGCAGGTAAAGACAGCCCTCTCCAAAGCTAAGAACACATCATCAATGGGACTGGATGGTGTCCCAGGCTGCGTCTTACACTAGGCCCAAAAGGAACTACACCCTCACCTACATTCACTGTCCAGACTCAAGCGTACCACAGATTATGTACCCAAAGAATGGCATACACTAACAGTCATCCAGCTCCACAAAGGGGGTGCCACAACAGAACCTGGAAACCATTGCCCTATATGTCTACTCAGCCTGGTCTACAAAGCTATTGAGCAAATTGTCATGGAACCCATAAACAGAGACATTGGAGACCTCCAGACACTGGACTCTATACAACTTCGCCTTGTTAAAGGTAGATCCTGGCTCCTAAACCAAGTTGACTTATTTCAAACAGTTACCAAGGACATAGATGGAGGTGAAAGTAGTCCAAACAGCCCACCTGGACCTCACTAAGGACTTTCTACACCATTCCCCACTCTGTCATCATGGACAAGCATACCAGCTTGAACATTAACAGCTATGTCACAGGATGGGTGGCCAAGTGGCTCTACAGATCAAACACACATGTTCAAAGTTGCGGGTGCCATGTCCGACTCTAAGCCAGTCACAAATGGCATCCCACAGGTCTTGGTCCTGGGACCCCACCTGTTCAGTAGATACTGCTCAGAGGTACAGGCAAGCATGGGAGGTGTGTGGCTGAACAGGTTTGCAGATGACTGCTAACTGTGGTCCATAACCGACTCTACGGCTGACACAGACATCCTCCAGAAGTGTCTTACAGAGACTGATACCTGGTGTCAAAACAATGCCCTCAAGCTGAATGCCAAAGAATGCATAGTCATCCCCTTTGGGTAAAAGAATGTGCACACAAATTACCACATAGGTGGCAATCCAGTATGTACAGAGAAAGTCATTATGGCCCCGGAGACACAGGTAGATAGTAAATTCCCATTTGATAATCACATGGCCAAAGTATTTAGACATTCCTTCTATGTAGCCCACTTAATGCCACCTAATGTAACCCACTTTTTTATAGTCTGATGATGTCACCATCCTACAAATATATCTGTGGAAAGGAGACCTCACACTAATGTGCATAGCGCGTAGTGTAAATGCATACTCCTGTAGTATCACAAAGTAGTTAGGTAGGGGGTTGAATCCTGCACTTGACAAGTGTGTGTGTGTTTGTGTGTGGTCTCCTTGGGAAGGAGCAACCATTTTAGAGAGCAGTAAAACACCTTAAAAGTGGTATACTAATCTTTGTCAAGTCTGATGATGTCACCATCCTACAAATATACCTGTGGAGAAGAGAACTCCCAGTAATGTATATAGCGCGTCGTGTTAATACTTACTCCTCTAGTATCATGCAGTAGTTATGTAGGGGTTTGAATCCTGTACTTGACAACTTTGTGTGTAATCACCTTGGAGAGGAGCAACCTTTTTGGAGAGTAGTAGAACACCTTAAAAGTGGCATACATATCTATGTCTGATAATGTCACCATCCTACAAATATGCCAGTGGAGAAGAGAGCTCCCAGTAATGTATATAGCATGTCATGTTAATGCGTGCTCTTCTAGTATCATGAAGTAGTTAAGCAGGGGTTTGAATCCTGCACTTGGTGAGTGTATGTGCTCTATGTGTGTGACACTGTTGGGCAATGTGTTGTGGGTTTTGCTTTTACTACTGTATGACATATCAGTATGCATTGCACATGTGAGGTAGCCGTGTGGCAATTACATATACGTACATGTTACCTCAATTATTGCATGTGTGGGAACCCTGCTTTCTCCAAGAACACAGCTGTCATCTTTGCCAGACTGTGCTGCTGCTTCCCAGACCTTAGGTCACATCTGTATACTTGTGACAAGGCCAGCCACTGCAGTGATCCCTGGCCTAGGTCATCCGTGTCACACACACTCATTACTGTTTCTACTGAATTGTGTGAGCGAGGGTTTATGGCCGAGGTATATGTCAGACCTGTTCAAACGCAGCAAAGTCTGTCAATGATGACTATTCATTATAGGTGTACAACAACCTTTGCGGATATGCATGCAGACCCCTTATTGCTTACGTGATCCACTGAGGAATTTCAAAATACCTTAGGAAATGTGATTATCAAAGGAGAAATGACGTAACACTAGGTTGCATGTACATATCGGTACCTGTTCATCATGTTGGTGGCTACTACCTATGTGGTACTGTGGGGATACTATGTTCCGTAAAGGTGGATGACTATGCTTAGTTTGGCTTATAGCTTTACAGCATGGGTTTGACAACAGGTATCTGTCTGTATGATGCCCTTGTGGAGGATGTGTGTGTCATCTGGAGAATGCATTATAGGCCACAGTATGCATTACCAGACGTGGACGGACATATCCCTACTGTGATTGCTTGTACCTAAGAGAGTTATATGCCAAACAGGAGTGGTCTCAGTAATGGGTACAGGTGAATACCACTGGTTACTGTCATAGTATAGTACCTGAAGGATCCAAATGTTAGTGTGTGTCCTACATCTGTGTGTCAGTTGTCAATACATCATCTAACAATTGGTTATGGTCAGGCTGTTGAAGTTATGTATACTACCAGAATGTCAAACCATGTCATACACACATGTGTAGTCAGGTTCTGAAATGTGTGTAGTACAATGCATACTGGCCACCAATAGAAACTATGGAGTGTTACTGTGTAATACAGGGTGTGTCACCATGCCCATGTGTCCACTATGCACGTACATGCAGACAGTGCACCTCCACCATGTTCACAAATGTACACCTGCAAA
This sequence comes from Protopterus annectens, assembly GCF_019279795.1. Lineage (NCBI taxonomy): Eukaryota > Metazoa > Chordata > Ceratodontiformes > Protopteridae > Protopterus > Protopterus annectens. The sequence goes on along the minus strand of NC_056751.1, from coordinate 227,966,699 downwards.
TCTGTGCTACACACATCCCACACATACTGTCCACTCTCTAACACATGCTGCCAACACTACACACATCAGCCAAGTGGCACGTGGGCAGACAGTACACTATTGGAACTAACACTGGTGTAAACAATACTACAATGACAATCATAGCTTTAATGCATCATGCCTGCTCAGCTACACCTTCAAGCATATCATTACACTCTACTGCTGACAACATGCTAACATTGCTATACTGCTATAAAGTCACCCTGTGCATTAGCGCCATGGTAGCCTGTTCCTACATCAATGTTACAGATGACAGGAGGTGGCACAGGTTTCATCATATGCACAGGGTGTGTTGTTGGTTTGCCAGAGGCCTACAGTGAGCCATCCAATTGACATGTATGTGTGTGTCTGTGTTTGTGTGTGTGTGTGTGTGTGTGTGTGTGTGTGTGTGTGTGTGTGTGTGTGTCTGTGTGTGTGTGTGTGTGGGGCAAGAGTACCGCTATGGGCCAATGTTGATGTAATGTATGCAGGTATGTGTTAGCCCTAGGTGTCTGGTTTATGTGTGTGTGTGTGTGTCTGCATGCACACAGTTCCACCATGTGGCTGCCATATATGGGTATTTGTGGGACAGCTACAGACTGTACCTGCTAGGCTTTACAGATCATCATCTCTGGCCACGGATACAGTACCTGTGCCTGGCAGGGGTGCTACTGACACTATCAGGTACTAAGCCAGACTGGGTACTATCCTCAGAGGTAGATGGATGTACACTGGACCCATGTCCCTGCTGGGACTGTCCAGCATCACGTGCACGTGGTCTTCTAGGACGTTCTATGGACAGCCCACCCCCAACATTGCTGGGGCTGGTACTGGCACTAAAGGAGCGGCTGTGGCTTGAGGGACGTCTGCGGTGACTGCCAGCTGCTGATGTTGCTGGCATATGTCCATGTCGATGACTCAACCATCCTGCACTGTCCTGACACATGGACATGACATTGCAGAGGACATCTAATGTCTCTCCTCAATGTCTATCAGTGATCTCAGTGTAATTACGGACGGCACCTGCTAGGTCATGGATACTGTCAATTATGGTGATGTTATGTGCCCTCTGTGCCCTTAGTCCATGTCTGGTGTACCATTCCATACGTGCCTGTGTCTCCATGACAGCCTGGAACATGCGTGAGGTTGTAAGACCTGTGGCACGTCTGCCAGTGGCATGATGACCAGCAGTGCTCAGACAAGAATCCTTGGACACCTGCCTGTGTGGTACCCTTCCAGACATCTGGGTATGGCTGCTGTGTCGGGATGCATGTGCCATGGATACCACACTGTCCTGGCCAATGCCGACTGTACGCTGTCCCTCAGCTAAGGGCATTGGTGATGGGTGTATTGGCAGTATGACTGTGTGCATGGATGGGGTGGACACTTGTGTACTGTCGATTGGTGGCCCAACGACAGGCCCTGGCAAACATACCTGTGCCTCAACACACCTATCATCATTATCACTATTTTGCTCAGTGACATCAGTTTCCCTGCTGCAGTGAACCAGCCCAAAGTCAGCACCTGTGACAGGAAGACAGGAAACACACTTTACGACCTGTACATGATGTTGGCACACATGAACACATGCACACATGCACACATGAATACATGATCACGTGCACACATGCACATATGCACACATGAACACATGAACACATGCACACATGCACATATGCACACATGAACACATGGACACATGAACACATGCACACATGAACACATGAACACGTGCACACATGCACACATGCACACAAGAACACATGCACACATGCACACATGTACACACGCGCACACACACACACACACACACACACACACACACACACACACACACACACACACACACACACACACACACACACACAACCAGCAATCCAGAACATACTCAATAGTGGGTAATGGTAGGGTACAGTATCACAAGGGAAACAGTTATATCACACGTGTCAGCATGCAGGACGTGTGTTGCTCAACAGCATGCAGCGCGGGTGTAGACATCCCTTGCTAATAACAGTATACATGGCTTTGATGCATGTGTGTTGTTGTTCAGTGATTGGCCTCACCCTGGAACGCAATGTGTACATGGACGCAACATTGATGTGCAAGCATTAAAAGCTCTGCAATGTCCTGCGCACCATCACTCACAGGTATACATGCCATGGCTGGATGTGTATCTGTGTGTCACATAGATATCCATTCCTGATTAGAGCACCTGTGTCTTTAGCAGATAAATGTGGACACAGGTTTAGCGCATGCATGCTATGTATACACACAGGATGAGTGGTGCATGTATACCTGATGGAATACCATTGCTCAACATAGCCATTGTACAGTGGTTATGTTGAGTGTGAGACATATTGTGGACATGCCAGTGCCAGCCATAACATGGCATGCTACAACACCACTGCAACATTAAACATCCCACATACACAGTGTGTGTCATGTGACCTATACACTCAATAGCATTACAAGACATATATGTGTCACTTTGTACAAATGGTGATTGCTATGCATATTGTGTATCGGTGCATATGTTTGCACACACACAACATTGAGGTGCATAGCAGTTAATGCTATGTGTAGTACTGTGGTCACTGTAACTGGATGGGGTGTAGTACCATGAGCCATCATCATGCAGCATCATGTGGTCACTCAAGGCTACTAATGTGTGCCACACTGGCACATACCATGCTGTACTGGAACTGCAGTACCATGGCTACATTCACCATTTCACAGCCAGTTGTTACATGGGTTTGTATGGTGCCCATTAGGGGGCATTGCCTAACATGAATATGTTATGTGTGGAAGAGTGTAGCACAGCCACATGAGAGGCATCTACCCCTCAGGTGTATTATGTGTGCTGTGTGGATGACATTTGGGATACTTGAGTGTGACCTTACAGCGGGTGTCTGAATACGCCATGTGTAGCATGTTAACATGTACTGCGTATGACAAAGTTGTGTATGTTGTGTGCATGTGTATCGACTCTGCCTATCCAATGTCCACTACAGTGTTGCCACAATTGTGTGGGATGCTCTGTGTATTGTATGTGTTTTAGGCAGCTACCCACATTACTGGGATGTGCATAGTCTCACAGCAAACATGCACAGCATGCATTATGCGTAGGTGTGTTACATGTACATGGCCTACACCTCACCTATGACATGCACATTTAATTAGCAATATTAAATGTAGAACACACTCACCAGCATTGGTCTGCTGCCTTGCTGTCACACGAGAGGGACCTACAAGGATATGAGACAGTTTGTCAGTGGCAACAACTGTGGCATTGCTACTGTGTGTTTGCAGTATTACAGTAGTACAACAGTTGACAGTCACAAGCCTACAGATTACATTCCTAATTATCAGTATTGCACAACACTAGGCACCACATCCCCTAACTACACAGTACACATCTCACATAAGCATGCTCTACCAATAGAGGCAACAGTAGTCTACAGCTATGCCATGTTACCTGCATGCTCCATGTCAACTTGCTGGGTGGCTCTGGCCTCCATGATGATACATGTTACTTGTTGTTGTTGTTGTTGTTGGCCAGGAGCCACCTGGATCAGGAGCAGCTCCTTCACTCTGGTGAGGGGGGGTGGATGGATACCCCACCACCTGTGGCAAGCTGTTGTCTACAGATATCAGATGCATGCTGCCGGACATGTCTAATTAAATCACTGCAGTGATGGCATACCTGCTCATATGTCCGGTTATGTATGCCGATGTCATTTACCCTACGGACAAGATCTTGCCACAGTGCAGTCCACTCATGCTGGTCCTGGCTGGTTCTGGAGAACAGCAGGGCATAGTGCTGCACCAGGCTTGTCATTATCTGTTCCTCCTCTGCTGGGCTGTAGGTGGGATTATGATGGTGGGCCATTACCCTGGAAGACAATGAAACAATATGTGTGAGCAAGTCATGTGGCACACTTAACATTCTAAAGTACAGATATCAATTAACTGCCATATATAGCAACCTATTGGCTGTCAGAGGATACCCACTTTCAATACCACATATCAGTGCTCAGCCCACAACTGCCTGACAGTGCCTGGCACACTCCATATATCAAACCATGCTTTTCACAGCAACAAAGATAAACCAGTATGTAAGACTGTACAACAGTACATGGCACACTGTATGTGACACAATGCACCACCTAGCCACAGGAGGTATATATCAAGCTAATGCATCAAGAAATATGTAATCCATTGCAATGATTGTAAAGTCCAGTTACAGTATTACCAGTATACCACACTAGTCGTTGATGGCAAACCCCTGCCTAACAGTGCACATTCATTAATATAGATGGCATACTGCTGTACTAGACTATACATGTTGCTAGATATGCACTTATACCCTGTAACACACATATGACTGAGGCCATGGTACAGGCATACCCACACACATATCAGACATACATACCAGACACAAAGGTATGGCAACCCAGATGACCTTTACCTGTGTACCATACAGTACTGTGTGTCAGTAGTTACAAAACCTTATGCCTGAGGTATGTAATCTGTGAGGACTACAGGGAACACACAAAACAGTGGTTCCAAGAAATGTGGACACACACCATACTGTGCTATTTAGGCATACAGCCTCAGGTAGTACTACAGTTCATACATGAGTTGGATTCACCAGCAGTAACACTCAATAATCATACATGTACTGCTTTAGCCTACAATGGGACACCCCAGTCCACAACAAGGGACTACATCAGACCGTATGGCATACTGCTTTTTCTGCCTAGCAATTGCATACACATCTTTTGCTGGGATCACAGCTAGGACACATGATACCATGACAGAAACAGTTTCCCACTAAGCTATCATACATATACAGAACTCTGACACATTCACCAACACATTCACTATCACACTCAGTCAACCTCACATAGCAATTATTGCAACAAGTACATGTGGGTGTGTATCACTTCATAGGTAGGTAATAGGCTATTGGCCCTAGGGCCTATAGAAGTCTAGCCATATGCTACCCTGGCCTTTGACACACAGGTAATTACATTTCACGTGGCCCTGTCAAGCAGAGCCACAGAGGTGATTCCCAGGGTGTATTTCCTATCTCCCATACAATCATCAGGATTATTTATGACGACTGCTAATTAGGAACTTTGTTTGCTATTGATAGGTGGTTTGTTCCAGAGTATGGAATGTCTCTGAGTTAGGAATCTATCCCTCCAGCATGTGCTGTTTAATGAGGTCACAAGGTTTAGGTCCCTAGAGCGTGTAGCTCGTAGGGAATGTGATCTGTTTATGTGGAGCATGTCCAACAGCTCTGCGTTTGACATAGCTTAGTATGTTAGGCAGAGGTTGCCTCTGGGTAGGCGGTATGTGACACAGTCTAGCTGTGGGTTTGTGAGACGGTCCACATAGAGCATCTGTTTGAGGCTGGTATTACTTTTTGTGAGGTATGTCTGTGTCACTTCCAGTTGCTGTAGATGTCTTGTAAGGTACATACCACATGAGGCATTGTACTCTATAATGGGCTTTATGTGTGATGAGTAGAGGGGAACACTGACCTATATTTCCCTGGATGACACACCTTTTGAGATGACGTGTGCCACGTAGACAGATGACATGACTAGTGTGGCACTGTGATTATCAAAGGGGCGACTACTGTCCACCTGTGTCCCATGGTCTCTTATTACACCTTCAGTGTTAAGGAGACTACCACCTATGTGGTAGTTAATGGGTACAGAGTTTTTGCAAGAAGGTATGCCAATGCAGTGTCAACATTAAGCTTGAGTCCTTGGCTTTGTCACCAGGCATCTGTTGCAGTAAATATGACCCTGTCTCTCTCTCTCTCTCTCTATATATATATATATATATATATATATATATATATATATATATATATATATATATATATATATATATATATATATATATATATATATATATATATATATATATATATATATATATATATATCTACACACACACACACACACACACACACACACACACACACACACACACACACACACACACACACACACACATATATAAACATCCATTGGTGTACATATAGATATACATATAGGCACATATACAGTCCACCTTTCATGGTGGGGATATCAATTATGCAAAGGTTGTGTCATAATATTGCACAGTGTTGTGCAGAATGCATTGAAGGTGTTCTCAGCCCATGTAGCTTTAGCAGGCCTCACTGGCTGCAACACTGCAAACCTGATGAATCATACCCACAGCGTTTAAACACCACATGTCATATACCAGCACTGTATGCTGTCTTGTTTGCCACACACTACAACCTACATAGAAATATGCACATAACAACCTTCAACAACATATATATGTCCACCCTTCACAAACAGTTGCAGTATGTCCCTTGCTCTATACACATGTACAGATGCTAATATATCTGATACAGACAGATCTCTCCGTATGTGTGTGCCATACACACACAAGGTCCACACTGTTGTAAGTTCGTGTACCTCACAGCTGACCTATTCGGCCTTGCTGCAACATGAACAGGTGTCACATGTGAGCACACAGTAATATTAGAGAGTGTATATATAGCTGCAAATGCTAGATTAGCATACTAGCCTAGTACAGCTGTTGCCAATGCTAAGCTGCACATTAATATGACTATCATGCATTTGTTACTCTGTCACATCCATGTTTATATAAACATATGCGCTACTTCCCCAAACAGCCATTGTACACACTACTGTACAGAACACAGATAGCATGGATCAGATGTTTGACATTTAATGCTGAACTATATATGTCACAGTCATATCCCACTGCACACAGCTACACACTGTCTCCATGCCAGTAGTTATGCAGGGCATCTGTGCATAGATACGTACTACTGCCACATATGGATGATTCAAACTATGTAGAGTACTCTTCATAAACATCTACTACATGCCAGTAAATACATAGCTGTTACATACCTTTCCTTTGTATGTGTTCGTATTTGTTGGTTCCATGTGTTTTGTAATAAATTTTCTTTTTATAGCTTATTATTTTTTTTTGAGATATATATTTTTTAATATAATTTTTTTTCTTTTCAATATATTATTTATTTTTCACTTTAATTTTTTTTCAATATACATATTTTTTTCAATATATTTATTTTTCAATATAATTTTTTTCAATATATTTTTTTCAATATTTTTTTTTTCAATATATTACTTATTTTTCAATATATTCTTTTAGTTTTTCTTTTTCTTTCAATATATTTTTTGTTGATCTTTTTTCTTTTTTTCTGCTGCTGTTGTCTGCGTCCATCTCTCTCTCTCTCTCCCTCCGTACTTACAATGAAATGATTGCATGTGTGGACAGCAAGTACAGCCTGCTTTTATAGGTATCTGCACATGTGCATGTGATGGCCTCTGCACCAATTGGTGGCCACCATTTGGCAATTGCATGCAGCCTGATGTGTGGTACTTGCAGTACTCACTGTCATAGCAACCCAGTACTATAAATTGCTAAGTCAGGTAGGCGTAGCCCTTTCAGCATTCCAAAGTGGAGACCATGCTTGTTTGCTGTGGACACCGTTGTGTAAGTCAGAAGGTTGTTATACTTCTCATAACTGATGCTAGGGGTGTAGCCAGTGATTTGAATGTTGTAATCAGACCTGAATGTTGCCACTTCCAGTACACAGTTGACAATGTAGAATTATACTCACCCCTACAAATGCTAACACAAGATACATGGGAGTATGTAGTTTCTTTTCTACTTATACAATTAGCTGCCATACATACATAGTTATTGAGATGTTTTAATTTGGCACATGAACTGTTTGGGAACTGCTGTACTGTAGATATTAATGTACTCACTTCTGCACAGTTTGTGCTTTTTCTTTTGTTGACATTATCACAGGATGCTCATGAAAACTGGACAATTCCAGTACTGAGTAGGCCTACCTACATCCATGCTATACCTTGAACACACAGGTATTTTGTACATTTGGGTGGGGATTGTCCTGCTTTGACACTGTGTGGGGGTTGTAAAGTGCTGCTGTAACATTATTTACTGCTAGAATGTCTGGTTCTGTTATCACAGTCATGTAATGCAATTCCACAACAACTGCTGGTAAAGTTCCACAGAACAGGTTTTGTGTTATGGCATTCCTATCTTTCCTTTACATTCACTCATTCTGATGCATGATATATATATTTCAGCAACAACCTGCTGTATATCTACTGTGGCTTAGTAGTACTTCATGCAGTCTAGTGTGTCCAAGGTCTGAGGTTCGAGACTGACAGTAGTGTTTTATTTTGCTGCTGAGCAGAACAAGGCCCCTCATATGCAGGGTGACTAAGGCACTTTTAAGCAGTTGTAAGCGGGTTTGCACGGGTTTGCGCAAAGCTTAGCAATACTTAGCTAAGTGCACACAAGCGCACACTCGCGCAAACCCGCTAACTACTGCTTAAAAGTGCTTACTCCCGTTAACCCTTGCGCTCATTTCTTTGAAAGAAAAGAAAATGGGGAGATAGGAAAGTGGTGAAAAATGGGCACAAAGAGGGAAAGACAGTAGGGAAAACAGCTCGAGATGTGCAGGACAGGTGTAGGGAAGGTCCATAGCTGCCCATTTCTTTAACAGCAACAGCTGTGCATATACTAGTAATTTGGAAGGGAAATTTGAAACCTTCCACCCCTGAGAGAGGGGTGAGGACAACGAAGTATGTTGTACTGCCAATTAAATTTCAGTTTATGTGTCCAGCGGACATGTGTGCAAAATGGGCAGCTATGTATGGGGCGTAATTTTTTTGTGGAGCAGATTGCCCATTTTTTTTCAGGTGAGAGTGGAATGTGGGGTAGGGGAAGTAGGTATATTTTGGGAGGTAGGATGGGGAGGTAAACAGACAAGACAAACAAGACGCATACAGGGGTGGAATATTACACATGGGGTGGGTGAACACCATTGACAGGGAAGGATGTTTGGAAATCGCAAGCCCATGAGTGCACAGATGGCAACAGTGGAACTGAGATCCCCACCCATGGGCAGTCACCACTGCACCTTCACAGCCCGGAGGGTGGCTGTGCTGGGGGTTGCTTAGGAGGGGCAGGCTCACCTGTGAGCTGCGCCACTCTTGCCTCGAGCTAGCGTAGAGGATCAGGGACTGAATGCTCAATCTCCCTATGCACCACAGCCCGGACCATTCGGAGGGTGATAGGTGGCCCTCCTCCGGCCACACTTGCATGGGGGGGATGAGCCCCATCCCCTGCAGCGCTTCCACCCGAAAGTGGCACAGGACCAACAGAGGAGGAGGTCCCGGGCTGGGCATCGGACCTGCTGGTGCCAGGTGCCATCACCAGCTGAGGTGGGACAGGTGGGTCCGCTGGGACCGGCCTTCCCATACGCTCTATGTTTAGGAGGATTTAATGACAATGTGGGTTAGTAATAGCCAACAGCATTCCAATTTAGTTGTAACTGCATACAGTAGTATTCCTATTAACCCAACACACCAGAGTTCCAACAGTTGAACAGCAAGTATAACACATGCATATATAGAACAACAGTGGATATTCCAACAGCATGCAGGATTGATTGGTGGTATCAGGCCACCAAGATTGTGGTATGTGAACAGGGCACATGCATCAAAGTAAATGCAGATATTTATGAACCAATAGGACATGTGTTCCAACAAATGTTATGAGATTAGACATACCCAATGAGGTGTGGAATTGCATTGTTTATGCACATACAGTAGGGTGTAAAAAGATACCTCCATTAACAACTTATATATACTTATAGTTTACACTACATTCCTATTGACTGCAGTTATATATCCCCTACATGTATTATTACACCAGGCAATGTCCGTTAAATTGTGAAATGGGTTTTGCTAGTTCTTGATATACCTGACCTGTATCTGACATACAATCTGTCCTGGATGCAGATGTTACTGCTACATATTTATATATTTCATTTATATTTATATATCTACATATCTGGATGTGTTCAGGTGACATTATCAGGTATATGTTAACAGCCCCCTACATTTCTAGCAGCACACTGACATTTCTGGGGAACACAATAACAAGCTACTCATGTGCCAGATTAACCTGTACATGCCGGCCATGAACCGACAGTTGGGGACTGTATATATGCTTAACAGCTACTGGCATTCCCTTCATCCACTTTATATGGGCCTACCCATGTGTGGGTTGACTGCGCTTAATACAACAGTACTATTTCTATAATGCAAGGGTACAACAACATATTGAAGAAAGTGACACAGACACACTCCAGGAATTATACCTTTATTAATTACATTGCACACTTTTCTAGTGGCTCTCTCATTTATTTGATATATCGGTGCATGCAGAGGTCTTTTATTCAATACATATTATACCTTTATTTATGAGTTACACCACCTTTTCATGCTGTCTCACTTATTTTATATAACAGTACATGCAGATAAGTTATTCAACACTTATTGTACCTTTATTAATGGGTTACAACACTCTTTTTCAGGCTCTCTCACTTCTTTTATATGACAACACATGCAGAATAATTACCAACCTGCCTGGTGGCGCAACCTCAGCAGCCTATCTGCATAGGCTTGCTGATTCGCAGCACAGACACCTGCAGCTGTGAAGTAAATGAAGAGATATTGAGACATACCTATCCATAATATAGACTACAATAGCAATTCTTACATACTTCATTCCATGGCTACATACTCAGTAGTGGGGCATTTTCCATTTCACGGGCCTCCTGTATCCACTGGTTCAGTTGGTCCTCCTTGAGTCTCTTCAGGTTGGAGTAGTGGTGTCTGACCTGCTCACCAGTCCGAGGGATGCCTGTGGCACTGGTGAGATCATGTGCTAGATGGTTCCAGGCTTCCACTTTGTACTCAGTGCCCTGAAACTGGCCCTGCAGGAGTCTTGCATCATGATGATGGATGAGGAGCCAAACCATTTCTTTTGACTCCTCAATGCCCCACCGTTGCGCTCGAAAATGAGAGCCCTCTCCAACACCAGCTATACTGTCTGCAGATGTCAGCTACAACCAGTTATGGCAATTATTCCTGCCTATAGAGCTTAAATATGCCTCATTTCCTGCACTTATTTGTGATTGGCTGGTTTTGAAAAATCTCAGCTAAAAGCAAACTTGCTTAGCAATGGGTAAACTTCCAATGATATATATGAGTGTGTTGGAAATGCATCCATATGTAAAGCTGTCATGGCTTAAAGGTTTAGTACTGTGATTATGGTGCACAGTATCCCGGGTTCGAGGCCTGTCATTGCTTTTTATTTTACTACTGGCCAGACCAGCTAGGAGGTGTGGCTATATTTAGCCGACTTTGCTCAACTTTGCCCAACATTGCTCGACATTGCTCGACGTTGCTCTACATTGCCCAACGTTGCCCGACGTTGCACTAGTTAGCGCGGTGCGCAGCTCCGCGCAAACATGTTTTGTTTGTCCTAGTTGGCACGATGCACAGCTCCGCACACAGCCATTGCGCTACTTAAAGCATTGCTAAGCTATGAGCAAGTATACTTAACTGTGCTTAATAGGTTCATAGGTTCATACTAGGCTATATGCCCTAGGGCATTTATAAGCCTAGCCAGAGTGTGTTTGGCTTTCGCCACCCATTTTAAATTAATTTTGCTATGCCTTTTTTTGAGGTTAGTATACTGTGCCTCTGTCTAACAGTGACACAGAAGTGATAGCCGGGGTAAACCTACGATCTCCCATCCACTCATCAAGATTCCTCTTGAAGAGAGTCAATGTGGGACTCTGCCTAACCTGGACTGGGATTTTATTCCAGAGTGAAGGGAGCCTCTGGGTTATGAATCTGTCCCTCCAGCATGTCCTATTTATTTCAGTGCTGAGGTTCAAGTCTCTCGAGCGCGTAGCTCAATGGGATTTGTATTTTCTGAGGTGCAGCATGTCCATTAATTCTGGGTTGGACATGGCTTTATACGTCAGGCACAGATCGCCTCTGAGCAGGCGGTATGCCACTGAGTAGAGCTGGAGTTTCTTTAACCGGCAGCATATGGCATCTGTTTGAGCCCTTTGATCCTCTTGGTGAGGTACTTTTGGGGTCTTTCCAGTTGCTGCAGGTGTCTGGTAAGGTACATCCCAAAAGGGGCATTGTACTCAATTATGGGCCTGATGAGGGATGAGTAAAGAGGCGATGACCTCCCTGATCTAGATGTGAATCCCTTCATGATTAGGTGGGCTATATAAAATGTTTTTCTAACCACTTTGGCCACGTGGTTGTCAAATGAGAGATTGCTATCAACTTGGGTCCCCAGGTCCCAAATGACTTCTTCTGCACTTAATGGATTACCACCTATGTGGTAATTTGTGGGCACTTTGTTTTTGCCAAAGGGGATGACTATACACTTTTTGGCGTTTAGCTTGAGGCCATGGCTCTGGCACCAGTTGTCTGTTTCTATGAGGCCCTTTTGGAGGATGCTTGTGTCGGCTGGAGAGTTGATTATGGCACCCAGTTTGCAGTCATCTGCGAACTTGGTCAGCCACAGTCCTTCCGTGTTGGCCTGTACTGCCGAGAAATATATACCGAACAAGAGAGGTCCCAGGATTGAGCCTTGTGGGACGCCACTTGTAACTGGTTTGGAGTCTGACATGGCTCCAGCAATTCTAACCATGTGGGTTCTGTCCTTGAGCCAGTTTGCAACCCATCTAGTGACATAGGGGTTTATATTTAAGCTGGTGAGCTTATCTATAATGCCCGAGTGGGGTATTGTATCGAAGGCTTTTGCGAGGTCCAGGTAGGCTGTGTGGACCACCTTCCCCTCGTCAATGGCCTTGGTGACTGTTTCAAAGAAATCGACCAGGTTTAAGAGGCAGGATCTGCCCTTAACAAAGCCAAACTGGGTAGGATCCAGTGTCTGTAGGTCCCCAATATCTTTATTTATGAGGTCCATGATGATCCTTTCCATAGCTTTGCAGACCAAGCTAGTCAGACTTATGGGGCGATAGTTTCCAGGATCCGTTGAGGCACCACCTTTGTGGAGAGGGACCACTGTTGCTGTACGCCACTCTTTGGGTACATATCCTGTAGTAAGGCTAAGATTGAACAGTAGTTTTATGTTTGGGTTTAGCTCTTCTTGGAGTTCATGTAGGACGCAGCCCGGGACACCATCTGGTCCCATTGATGCTGTGTTTTTTGCTTTGGAGAAGGCGGCTCTTATCTGAGCATCTGAGATGTCAGGGGGGCAGCACTCTGTTGGGATAGATATTTGCCCTTTTGGTGGGGAGAGGGGGAGAAGTTTGCACTGAACCTGTCAGCTAGGATGTTGGCAATGTCTGTGGGCACGGTGTATTTTTTGTCATTTTGGACTAATTCTGAGCATATCTGGGAATTCCCACCCAGGTTCCTAACATAACTAAAGAAAGCCTTGTGATTATCCTTAGTGTCCTGTGCAATTTTTCTCTCAAAGCTGGCCTTAGACGATTTTATGAGTGCCCCTAGTTTTTTGCTAATACTGATCAGAGATGCCTTCCCTTTTTGGGATTTTGCTCTATCATGTAGTAGCTTCCTCCTTCTATTGTATAGTTTGTTTATGGCTGGGGTCCACCAGACAGGACGTCTGCCTTTGGAGGATTGGGTCTTGGTTTTATTTGGGATTGCATGATCCATGCATTCCTGAAGGTGTTCATAGAATGCGTTTATAAAGGATTCTGCAGTCTGGGCCGTATTTTCCACAGGCCCAGGGGCTTTGAAGGATTTCGCCTCAGTTTTGAGGTGTGTGAAATTTGTTTTAGAGAAGTTTTTCACTGTGGTTTTCTGGGCAGGGGGTGGGGTCGGGATGTGAATATCCAGTGAGATTAGTTTATGGTCTGATCTTACCAGTGAGGGATACACTTCTGGTCTGGAGCATAGTGTCCCCATGTTGCTGATGATCAGGTCCAGTATGTTTTCCCCTCTTGTGGGAGTGGTAACAAGTTGTTCCATAGCATTTGAGTTTATAAATTCTAGGAACCTTTGGGCTAGGGTGTTGGAGCTAGAATAATGCTCCCAGTCTATGTTTGGGTAGTTGAAGTCGCCCAATATAATGGTGTTTGGAGAGACCTTCATATTTTCCAGTATTCTCAGGAAGGCCAAGTGGGGTTCCTGTGTTTGGGAGGGTGGTCTGTAGCAGGCTATAAACTGGAAGGCAGTTTTACCCACCGTTAGTTGCACATGGATAGTCTCTGATGCTTCGTGCTGTGCCACCAACCTGGAGGTGTGGGTATCTTTGACGAATATTGATACTCCCCCTCCTTTTGTGGTTCGGTCCAAGTTTTGGGGGCGAAGAGCATGGTATGAGGTATAACCTGGTAGTGCTGGGGTGCTCGGAGCCTTGAACCAGGTTTCTGTTACTGCACAGATATCGATGTTCTCCATGCTAAGGAGAGTTTCGAAAAGTGCATCTTGAGGTTTAGACTTCTGGCGTTGAGTAGCATTACTCTTAGTTTCTTATCCCTTGTGATACCTATGGAGGTGGGTTTGTCTTTTGAGCCTTGCCTAAAAAGGCACTATGGGGTAGCAAGAGCCTTTGCCAATATCCAGCTCAGGGTGACAGGTGCAAGCCGTCCCTAGCGAAGCATCGTGGCTTGTCGAGCATGTCATCCCAGGCTGACAGGCATTGGATCCCCTTTGAATGACACCAACACTTAAGCCAATTGTTGAAATTGATCATCTTGTCTTCATATTGTGGCATCATTCTTGGTGAGGGTAAGATGCTACTCAAGGTCAGGGTCATACCGGCCTGGGCTACATGCTCAGAGAGCTCCTCTGTCTCTTTTCATGTAGTCCAGGGCGGTATGTCTCAGGTCATTCACACCAGCATGGACAATGACTGAGTCATATTTGTACTTGCCTTGGAGTGACCTGAGTGCTTGTGTTATGTGGCGGATCCTAGCGCCCGACAGGCAGCTCACCGTGACCTTCTCCTTGTTCAGCCTGGTGAGCGGCACGTCAGTGTGCCTGACGATAGTCACCTATTACAAGTGTATCAGGTGTGTTGTTTAGCCTTAAGGGCTGTGACTGTTCAGCACACTGGCTTTGTGAGTTATGTGTTGCACGTGTTTTGTTTTGGGGTAGCGGTTGCTTGGGTGTCTGATTTGGAGGTCTCTGCTGCTTAGGCAGATTTTTATTTAGAGCCTCCGAGTATGTTTTTGTGTGTTTATGTGTTTGGTTTGTTGTCGTGGTAGGTCTATGTGAGACTGGAATTGTAGTGAGTGTGGTTTCCTTCTCCTCCTGACTGGTTACGCCAGTACTGAGTTGAGAGAGCTTAGCCTCCAGTTTGGCTATATGGTTGCATCTCTCACATATGTTGGAATTTGTTGGGAGGAGAGGGTTGTCTGTGTACATGAGGCAGTTGTAACATTGCCTCAAGATTCCTAGATTCACCTGCTGGACCAGAGAGGAGATTGACAACTGACCTTTAGACATGCTAGAATAGTATTGGGAATTCCTTTATAATTGAAAAAAAGGGCCAATGGGGAACAAGGTACTCAAGGGGAGTTTGTGAGGGTGTAGTGCTTTTAATTTTTTAGAGCTGACTTATATAATTGCTTTAGTGAGCAAGTGCCAGGTAACTTAAATGCAATGTGTTACAGGTAATGTAAATGCAAAAACAGCAAACAGTAACTTTCTTTCAAGTGAAACAAGGAAATAAGTACAGTAAGCAATGCAGATATCACTAGGGATCCACAGAAGTGCTAAAAGGCCACGTTTTAGGTGGAATTAGCGTTTCAGGGAAATAAACAACAAGCATACAAATAAAGCTAGATTCAGCAGGCCTGGATCTAGTCTATGCTACAGAAAACAAGGTGTACCAATTTCAGTAAGAAACAGTTAGAATATGCAGGCACTATAAGCCTTTAACCAGAAATTCCCTACTAGTAAACTTTGCTTAGCAGTGCTTCACATTGCTTAACATATGTTACTTATGCATTTATCAGTATGCATGACCATTCCACCTTTATATATATATATATATATATATATATATATAGAACATCGTTCAATACCACATAGGCCATTTCAATGCATTTTACTATAATTTAAAATGTAAATGTCAGGATTTTTTTTTATGCACACATTTCCTACAGAAAATAGGAAGGGGAGTGGCATGACTCGTACCAGGAATGCCTCCTTTTAGTGCGAGGTCTCTACCACTACGCTATTGCTATTTGGCTTAATTTGCATATAAGTAGTTTATTATCCTCTTCGATGTCTACACTGCTAACTGTAGCTAAGCAATGGGCAAACCCATGCATACACACACAAATACGGGCAGCTATATCGGGAATAATAATAAAAAAAAAAAGGAAAGCTTTACATTTTAAACTTGTACAGGGATTTAGAATGTGGGGGAGTGTAGTGTTGGGTATGTAGACATTTGAGCGGACTTGCTCATTTCACTTGACATTTGCAGTTTGCAGAGGCGTGGATATTTGGACTGCTCGGCAGTTTGACACGCCCCCTGCACTCGTGCATGCTCCGTGTTAGCCTTAGAGTTGAGTCAGCACACCCTCATGAATTTGCATGACATGCTGACATCATACTCTTAGACTGCAGTTTCCAAGTAAGACTTAGTCTTACACGGAGGATTAGTGAATCCCAGCCATTGTATTATTACCTGTATTTCTGTGTTAGGAATAAGCATAACTGATACTGCAGGTACATTATTTTCCCTTTCATATATCTTTTTTTGTGGAGCTGCTTGCCTAGAACTCCACTTTTGAAAAGGGATCTCTATGATTCAGTTAGACTTTCCTGGTAAACATAAGCAATAAATAAATAAATAAACCAAGCAACCACATTTACAACTCTTAAATAATATGAAAAGTAAGAAAGTCTCTCTTTATTAAGGAAGTAATTATAACTTTGCATGCAATTCAATTTCAACTCATAATGGCAAACTCAGATTAACACAGATTCCAAATGCACAAGCTAACAGGCAACATTTGTTGAGATTATGGTATCATATTACTAAAGGTAACATTTGCTGAGATCACAACATCATATTACTTTTTGAGGAATTTATAAGAATCATCCCCAGATGATTCAATCTGATTCATAGTGATAAAAAAGCCCAGACTCACCTTTCATCTGTTGTCTGAGTGCTTCCAGGGCACAGTTCATACTTGCTTTCCATAACCTCATTACTGTTCATTGATTGCTCTCTTCACTGGGTTATGGTCCGGCATCAACAAGGTGCCTCAAATTCACTCCCCAGAAAACATTCCTCTATTCACTGCTTTTCAAATACACTGTTATATCAAAGATTACACCAGATTTACAGCCAATTACATGTCAAAAACTTGCTTTAATTGCTAAGGATATACATTTATCCATTATGCCTGACTGAGTGATTTGAAGGATGTAACTAATCTTGTGTACCTATTTCTGTTTAAACCATAAGCAAATCTTCCAATAAATAATATGCACAAAGCACATCTTTAAGAGATGTATTTCCAGTGCAACACAGAACCACTCAGTTACTGTCCTACATACAGCTATTGTTTGATGTAATTCCTTGAAATGAACATCCAGACACCAGAGGGGGAGCAGAAGTGGGCAAGCCTGTCCCTCTTTTCCACCAACCACCCTGACTAGGCTGTTCCCCCTCCCTTCTACCCAAACTAATTCACCAACTACCTGCCATAAAGGGAAGGATTAAGCCAAACATCATTCGGTGTATCCATCACCTGTAAATTACATTAGATCACCGTCATCAACTCCATGGCTTAACATACCAGCACTGAAACACGCCTTAATGAAACTAAAGAAAGTAGGATTAACCTTGACCCCACTGTACCACACCAAAACATCCACTTTGAGAATATATTCCCTTTTAGTCTGCTTCCATCAAACCACTAACCATGGCTCACTTCTAACCACGCTCTGTAGCCCCATTATACCTCTCTAGTGACTAGAAAGTCTTCTGCAACTGACACAGTCAGAACAGTAACATCCATCCTGTCAAATCCATCACTTTCCAAACTCCTTCCTTCAGACCCCAACTGCTTCCACCTTCTAAATCCACAACTGCAGCATGTTATCACCTGTGCAACTCACTTCCTTCAGCCACTGGGTAATGCAGGCTCATTAATCATCACAGCCTCAAATTCCATGCCTCCAACATCTGCAAAAGAGAAACAAGGTAAGCATGTTGTCCTTAAAACACAACTTATTTGGATATCTACCAGCTCTGCTGGCTTAACACCTTGTCTACCACTCGCCAAAATCTGTGTGTATCCCTGTCCCTCAGTAGTCCTGTCCATAAAATAGTGTGTTGTTGTATCAAATTTAACCTACCCTTATTCCGCCATTGTCCCAGCACATTACATGCCAAAGTCAACACCGATACATTAAACCTAAAGGCCATATGCTACGCAACTAGGCAACCATGAGCTACCTAAGTAAAGAAACGTAACACACAGAGATCCCCTCTCATGTAGGTAGTAAGCCAATAACACCTCAATCCTTACCTATTGTTCAAAAGTACTAATACCATCAGACTAACCCCATCCACATCAGTGATTTCACATGTCCTTGTACTCCCATGTTCCAAATCCTTCTTCCCAGTAAAAGCAAAGGGTCTGGAATTGGCACCCTTGTTAAAGGGGGACTCTAATCTACCATACCCCACCAGCATTACCAGAGGTACAAGTTTCTAGTAAGCAGAATGCAGGTAGTAATGGCACCTGCTTCCTGAGAAGCCACCATCCTCATTTGACCGTTCCTACTCACAAAAGATGACACCACCAGTCCTCTTCATAGGTCATGCTCACCAGCTCACCTTTACACATACCGGCACTGAGACTCTCGATGACCCCCAATCAAAAATGGTAAAATGCACAAAGCAAACAAGGGAAAATTCTCCCACCCACAATTATGATGACTAACTTGATGTAGCATTTACCAATTAACATGCCTTCAGGTAAGCAACTGTGACTCTGCGCACATCCTTTACAACCTCATTGCCCATCACTCCAGCCACCGGCACAATGCCCACTGTGAGCACCTTCGACATGGATTTGTAAAAGAAAAGAAACTGTAAATTCACTGCAACAAAAACATCTTAACCTGCATGCTATCAAGGGGACCCACTTCCATACCCCCCTATATCAACATTCTTCAGTGTAATTATGACTTAGGCCTCCGCTTCTAATCCACCCCACATTTTTTTTTTATAGCCGGCTTAAGCTTCCCAGTTAAAGGTGTTAATATGTGATGATATGCCATTAGTATGTCTACCACATTCTACCCATGTGTTCCCCTTTAACTTGCAAGCAATGACAGGAGTTATTCCCCTAACAAGAAACCAGGTGGCTCTACAATGTATCTAAGCTAATGTTTATATGGGCAATGAAAAGTCGCCATAACCCTCTCCCAATGGCTGTTGATGCTGGGCCACACATGCACCCTTGAGAGGCAGTCTTCCTAGCACACACTCTCCACCCTCCCCCAACAAAACTCCAAACTTTCAAATCTACTAAATATTCTCATCCCCAACTCCGTTGTCCAAATGCATCTAGCCTTTTTAACATCATGTATGGAGGCACTACCTGTAATTCCTCCCTCTGTGCCTTCTTATAACCCCATCTTTATTGCTGTTAAGGACAATGTTATGTCTCTTTGCAATGACAGGTTATGTACAGAAGTTAGCACACAATCCAGAGGCATGCTGACGACTGCTCAGGTGCCTTCTTACCACAGAAGCAACGTGAATCAGCACCCTCATCCTCACACCAAATCCTTCCTGGCTGCAAAAGTTAACCCGATAACTCTCTCAACCTACCAGTCAGGGACAAATCTCAGCAAATCAAGGTAAATTCATAGAGTTGGGTCCCTTTTAAATTATTAGTTCTATTAGCGTGAAACATCAACCGCATTAGAGAATGTGAACCAATACACATTTCCTGAAGTGATGTAATTCAGCTCCTAATTATAGCATTATTCATTAATTATAATTCACCAGTTTTGCTTATGATGGAATATCATTCAACAGTTTGAAGTTGGATAGTTGGCAAAGTTATGGTCACATAATCTTGCTCTGTACTGCTTCAACCTGCAAGGGAAGTTGGCAAAATAAAGGTCACATAATCTTGCTCTGTACTGCTACAGCCTGCAAACATAAACTTAGCAGTCCAATGGACATTTGAGCACAGACAAAATGGTTAAAACTGCAAGGATACAATACACATGCTCAGGGGCACCTATTAACAGAAAAAAACTACAGCTCATGAACATTTATTCGTGGCTGAAACAATCTCCACTCTCCCTCACAAGAGAATCCTCAAGGCACAACAGTGATAATGCTCCCCATCACCAACAACACAGAGCAACGAGCTGCCACCTGAACAAGGATCCCCATCAGAGCATCATTTTGTCTTCCACCTGTTACCCCTTTGGCTCCATCTTATGCCTAGTGAACATGAGTGTCCTGAAAACAGTATCCATAAAATGAAACTACCCCCTCTATATGAAAACAGCTATTCCTGCAATCTTTACATATCCCCCCCTCCTAATTATCGACTTGCCGAGTTTTACAACTCAATTACATAAACCCACGTAAAACTTAAATGTTGAATTTAATGCACAAAACTCACTTAAAACTCTAGTCAAAGCTTCCCCACCACCTAAAACAAACCTAGAATCCAACCAAAGTGTAATACAGAATAATTACATAAAACAAACATCCTAAAATCCCATCAAAGTGTAATACAAAATAACCGCCAAGCATATTGCCATGACACTTCAACTATCAACATACCCTCCCATAAACAAAATACTACCAGCGTCCACAGCAAGAACAGACTCTTTGTACCAGGTCTGATGCCCTGGTTTACCCCACGTCCAAACAGCATTGCCGTTGCTGGCGATGCTAACATCCAGTAAGCTCTATGGTCTCAGTATATATGTGCATCTATGAAATCTAGTCACGCTCGCCACCAGTCAAACCAGGCAACATCCAGATGTAGACCAAGTGAGTACCGCACCAGAATGCAGCCTAACCAGACAAAAAAAACATAAAACCAAAGCATACAATACCCAAGGTATCACAGCAGAAGCTGCCATAGCATTTGCAGAATAAACAATTTCATAAGTAGCCCCATCACTAAACTTACTGTATACCCGCTGAAAGGTAAGTGGAGTCACAGAGGTTACCCTGCCAGCACTCTGTAGGAAAGACTGTAGCCATGATGTCTCAGTAACTACCCTGGTAATCACTGCACATAACTATAACCAATTCATTCTGCATTATATGTTCCCTTTCCTGATAAATCAGATTTTTTTTTTTACTGTAGCCAACATGGTTAAATTTGCTGAATGCTATCAGATTCATTACATCCTGCATTATATGCTGCATCTTATGAGGTCAGTTTTTTTTTTTTTTTTACAGGAACTGAAAAGGTTATCTGAGGTTGTTACACGGTACCGCACCAAGTATTGCCATGCGAACTCTGACTGCTTGACGAAAATGTAATGTAGTTGACAGTGCTATGTGTCTGAAATACCCAAGCTTGTACAGTATAGAACTAACCATGCTGTCTAGGAAGGCTAAGACACTCCTTGTTGCCCAAGAGAACCTACACCGTCATCATCATTGTGATCCTCCTCATAGAAGTACTGTTATGCTGCCAAAGGGCACTAACTGAATAGCGGTTAACAAAGGCACCAACTGCGCATGCGCTGCAATGGCACCTGCCTCAAGCCCGTGAATCAAAGCTCAACATCCATGCAGCTAGTGGAATAAAGCTTCCCCTTAACACCAGTTTCATGATGGGCATGAACTCCAACACCCACTCGACTGCCATTATCCCGGGAACTAAGAAGCTCACCCCAAACAACCTCTCCCTCCAAAGCAGACAGCAGATTTAAATTATGCCATTTACCAACCATTAGTGGCAGCATAATGAGTGATCTGGCTGTAAACAGCACTTCATCTGGTCACAGAAACAAAATAATGCAATTAAACATTTTTATTTTTTTTTTCCATTTTCTCTACACCTAGCATTTAATATTGGTTTTATTAAAATCTGACCACCAGCTGTAAATAAGTTGATTCATTTATATCCCCTATTTTCAGTCACTGTTGCACTGATATCTCTCATTGTCCTGTCTCATGTGTGTGTGTGAAATATACCTTACATTAACGGGCAACCCTACCAAGGCAGCAACTGCGACTGTGCAGCAATGAATGCCTGCCTCAAGCCCGCGAACCAAAACACAACATCCCTGCTGCTGTATATGGATGAAGAAGCAATGCTAAGAGCCAGAATACCCAGATACCAAGGCAAGCAGTCGGGATCGACAAGGATGACCAAGACAACCATGAATTTAACTAATCCACCCACCAAGCTCGAATTCCCCACTCAGAGGCTCTGACCAGGTAAGCACCATCATAGTGCAAGAAATCTGGCAAAAAAAAAAAAAAAAAAAAAAATCTGGACACTCCACCGAAATCAAAACAGCTGAGAGGTATGAGCACCATGAATCCTCTCCGAACAACCTGACACCACCAACGAGAAGACCAAACCCAAATGCTTCCCGGCCTAGGCAAACAACCCCAAACAAATTATTAAACGTAGCTCATTCTCTCAAGGTCCCCATGAGCTGCCCCACTAATCAGTAAACACAACAAGTAACCCACAACTAATAATAAAGTTAATTAAAGTGTTTCATCACTCAAAATTCCCTTGGAACCAACAAGTAACCCATGACTAAGCACAATTAGCCTCTGAAGCCACACAGAGAGGGAAAGAAAAAGAAAGAGAAAGAAAGAAAGGAAGGAAGAAAGAAAGAAAGAAAGAAAGAAAGAAAGAAAGAAAGAAAGGAAGAAAGAAGGAAAGAAAATGCTTGACCATATGGCTACTCTAACTTACCAGGTTCCGGCCAAAGCCTACCTCTACACACAACACTACCCCCAGGTCATCTTGGGCCTACTACCTGGCAAGTTCATGCCAAAACGTGATTTCTTACCCAGCTACACTTGTCTAAACCTCTTAAGCCTCTCCTCACCCTTACCTCATTTCCTCCCAATCATGCCTCCCTCCATTTAACCCTTTCATCTCCGCAACACACTTAACTCCCACTAATATCAATCTAACCCCTCTTGAAGATGTCCCTGAACAACTTGGTTTGTTGCCAAACCTCATTTATTTACTGGTAGTTGAAAGTAATTTATTAACTGTCTGTGTTGATTATACAATTTTCTTCTATGTGCATTGTGACAATGGAGTAATTTGGGTCTTGGGATGCAGAGCAGGTTACAATTTTTGAATTTTCAATATTTTTAGAAGTATGGTTGTCCAGAGGGACTGAATGGCATTCTAAAGTCATGCATTGTATGGCAAAATATCATGTAGTGCACACTCTAGGGCTTTAAAATGAGCCACACAGAACAAAGCAACACTACATGGAGCAAGTAGCTCTTTAAACTATCACAGTTAACCAACAGGCAGACAAAATTGCTCAGATATATTTCTAAGATATATAAAAAGTACATATGTACATTTTAATGTTGTATAGCTATTTCAAGAAAAAAAATTTCACCTTTCTTTATACTCATACAAAGCTGTAACGACAAACTACTATGTGAAACAAATTGTACACAACCAAATGTTCTCATTCTGCTGGTCAATTATGAAGTGGAAGGGTCATTCCTGCTCCCTCCCTAGAGCTGCTTGGCCAAACTCATATATGAATTGAAGAGTGAACTGCAGCCTACAAGGGCTACAAGATACTTGAGTGCCTGGCTGCAACAACACAGTTTATTTTTGATTGTTTTTTGATTTGAACACTTGTAGTGTTCTCAAAGTGCATTGTGTAAACAACTGCAAAGGCATATTGACACTGTTCATTTTATGGATGCAGAAGTATCAACTTAGAGTAAGTCTTTTGAATGAAAATTAATCTTCTAGGAACTAAAACTTCTTCACTTTAACAAAGCCTCTAATGACTATACTCTAGCCAAGTAATGTCTATTGTGTTAGGTATCATTACCTACCTACTACAGATAACATTGCTATTCTTCCAGCTGATTATATTTTATACTTTAGTAAGACTTATATTGTACTCCACTGAGTCATGCCCAGTGCTGTAAACATCAGAGTAGAAAGTCCAACATATTTTCCTAAAATTATAAATTACAAAGAAATAATTATGTGCGAGCATGCATGCATAAGCATACATATAAATGTCAGGAAAACTGATGTGCTCAAATGATGACTTTAAACTTACTAAAATACAAAAGGAAAAAAGCTAAAGTCAATGTTTTAGGTAAAAGGGCAGCATTAGACACAAGGTTAAAAACCTTTGTGGAATCAATAAAAACTGCATGTCAGATGGCCTTTACTGATGGCTATAGTCAAGCCACAAATAACTTTAAAGTAACATCATGGTGCTACTATGACCTTTATCTGAAGTTGCATTTTGTAACTTGGAAAGTACTGTGACAGTAAGAGAAAGCAATAACATGAAGGGAGGCAGTCACTGGATATATGTGAGCTGGGGTAGTATTTCACATTCAGAATAGCCAAGGTAAAATGTCATGCACATTGACTTTGGGGGAATACAAGACCAATCATATTATGATTTAATGGCTGCATAAACTAATAAATCTAATTTATCTTTATTTCCCTTCTAAGTGCAAAGGGTAAATTCAGTATATGTGTTGTTTCATGGTTCCAGAAAAAGTATACTAAATCTGTCCTAAGATAACCTTGTATTTTTCCTTCAACACCAAACTAAAGCTATAAAGAGTATTTAGAACTTCCTTCATAATGGCACTGTGTCCCTGAATACACAGTGTGTCATCAAATTTAGCATAGTGATGTTGCAGCATAAAACATCTTTCTCTGTGGTAAATATTTACCATGATAAGGTGCATTAAATCTCTAAGTAGATTTTTTTATACTCAATGATTCTCTCTATGTATCTAATTTTAAAAGAAAACCTATAGAAACCCAATTTTTATGAATATTTTAAATGTGCTTTATCAAAGAGTGGATTTGCACTTCAACAACATTTCTTGCCATTTTCTCTTGTACTTTTTAAGTCACTTGTTTGAACAATTCCCATTACAGGCATTTTTACTGGCAAGATTAGGTGATGAATATCTTTTGCATATGGATCTTCCAGCATTAAAATAACATTATTGTGCTAATCACATTGTTGTAAATTTATATTTATTAATTATAAAACATTTTTAAAAAGCAAAATAGCAAAAATCATGATAAAGCATTGTTATAGTGTAAAAAAAAAAAATAAATTAACCACAAAAAGGAGCGAAATGGCTTTGCAGTAAAAAATCCAGTTCCCAATGTAAAATAACAAAAACAAAAACAGCAAACCTCTATTTCCAAAGTAAAACAGCTTTTTCAGCTCATAAAAGTAGTATGCTGCAAAGTAAAGCAAGTGTAGCTGGTTCTTCAACCCAAAAAGAATCGCACAAAAGTATAATCCAAACGAGAACTTTAATAGCTAGCTAGAGTTAAGCGCTTTCACCAAATGGCTTTTTCAAAACTTCAACAACTGCCATTAAAAACAAAGCATTTAAATATACAATGGAAGAAGTTCATTGGTGCACATGACATAGTTAATTGACTTAAACTCTAGTTCATTTACATATATACAGAAATCCTTCTGATATACTTCTAAAATACATTTAAAAAAGCTAAGATAGTTTATTCATCATAATACAGAAGGACATAGTATAAATACACATCTATGACCTAAAACAAATGTAAAATAAGATAGTGAAATGTTATAAAAAGTTATAAAACATCCATAGTGTAGCATGAAGAGGAAAAAAGGGGTAAAATACGATTGATTCAAGTGTAACTATATAAAAATGCTCCATAAAAGTCTATATAAGTCTATATGTGCAACAGGGTTCAGATATATGATAGTACATGAATTAAAAAGGCAGTGCAGGTAGGTATGTGTATAAAAAAGGGGGCTAACTGTGTAATCTAAAAACATTTTGCTTACACAGTAAAAGGTAAAACCTGAACTCCATCAATGACACCAGGGAAAATGTCTGCTCAGAGGGGGGGGGGGGGGACAATCCACCTCAGTAGACAACGGTGATACAGGTAGGCGTGTGTATGGGAAGGGAGAAATAACTAAGTAGGGGGTCTAAAAAACCTTTTCTTACGTAGTAATGGTTTAACCTGGACTCTATCATTGACACCAGGGAATTTGTCCGCTCTAAGGCGGACAATCCATCTCAGTTCACATTCCAATAAATGTGAATCAACATCTCCACCTCTGAGATTAGGTTCAACTTGTTGTAGTACACTAAAGTTAAAGTAATGGTCAGGTCCTGTATTTCTAACATGTCTGGCAAGTGCATTATGATCAGATGCTATCCTAATGTTGTAAACATGTTCTCTTATACGTTCTCTAAGTTGTCTGCAAGTCTTGCCTACATAAAATACTGGACAAGAGACACACTTAGCAATATATACAACATTATTGCTGGTGCAATTGGTGCCAGTATTAAAGTAAAAAAATTTTTGTGTTGTCGGATGTTTAAAAGTGTCACTGTTGTCTATATATTGACATTGATTACAATTTTGACAGGATATTGTATTATGGTCAGATCTTGGTTTCTGGTAACCATGTTCTACTAAAGGGCGATGGCATAAGGTCCTTTTTAGATTGGGTTTATTCTTATAGACAAACCTTGGATTATCACCTACTACTTCTAAGATTTGGTCATCCAATCCAAGGATTCCCCAATGTCTATGTACTATCTCCTTGATCTTGTCAACATCTCTAGAGTAAAATAAGGACAACTTAACATTATCATTATTCATGATACACTGTCGTCTGAATTAGGAGCGTTTACCTTTTACTGCAAGCAACTTGTTGCCTGGTTTTATTCTATTCCTGTTTAACGCCTGCAGTAAGGAATGGCTAGCAGTCCATCGGAGGTGAATGTGGAACTACCCTATAGACCAGAGGAACTGGATCGCGCTAATCGGAAGTTAACACGTTTCAGGAGTTGTTTAACAGCTACAGAGAACATTTTATTACTTGTTGAACCAGAAATTGGAACTGGTAATATCTCTGACATCGCAGAGATAGGAAGGGAACTTGATAAGATGGAATTTGACTTTATTAAATTAAAGAGGCTCCAGTTGCAACGGCAACATTTTGAGGCATGTCTTGAGAGACGCGTGATACCTCGAGGTCTACGCGTTCTCAAGATGCCAACCTCAGGTAACAACTTTCCTGAGCTGTTGCTTAAATGGCAACAGCTCAATTTAGAACTCAGTTTTAATTATATGAGACTCCTTAATGAGTTTCATTTTCATGAAGAGGAACTTTTAAGGAAAAGTGTAAATGAAAAATATGAGTGTTTTGTTAATAAATTTCAGAGTCCACAGGCACAATATGGTATGGAGAAACTACTAGACAATGTTCAATTATTTGAGAAGAGAACTCTTGAAATAAAAAAGAATAAACTTTTGAGGGACATACAGGATTTCCAAAATGGGAATGTCTTTACTTGGCCACGTTACAGCAAAGAACAGGGTAATGGACATGTATTTAGAAATGTAACTGAAACAAGTAATGACAATAATGTTAATGTAACAAAAGCTGTACGCATTTGTTCTGAAGTGAATAATACATGTATTACTAAGGATGTTATCCCACCATTACTTAATGAAGTAACAATGGTTAACCATGTCGATGTTACTACCAATGCTATAACGAATGAAAATACATCAGATGTGGTACATATTGTATACTCAGAGGATGTTGCAAGTCCCACTATAGATAAAGGGAAAGTGGCTAACATACTCTCAGATAAAAGTAATGAACCAGTAGTTAGGAAGAAGAATATGAAGGAACTGAATGATATTTTCCCAAGAACTGGTAATAGTAGATCTCCCATATGTACCCCTTTCCCCATAGCCAACAAATCCTTCCCAGGGAGACAGAGATCCCAAAGCAGAGGGAGGAACAAACGGAAAGGGTCAGGAGGGGAACATCCAGGACCAAGTTTGAAGAAAATGTGGGAGAAAACAGGGGGACCCTAGTGGTCAACTTGTCTAACAGGCCTTTAAGTACCTTTGAAGAGGAAGTTTTAAACAAGGGCCTAAGTTTTATCCCTACACGAGATAGTGAATTAACAGACTCTATTTTAGATGTAAAGATGTTTATTAGGAATATCCAACTGAAATTGAATTTTAGAGATCAAGACCAAGTAGAGGAGAAAAGAGATTTGGAGAGGTTTAGACCTAATAGTTTATATATTCCAAATATACATCCAGTTATAGAGACGTTCTCCAGAATGGTAGAGAATGATATATATAAGTACTATGATAACAGAAGTAAAAATACTATTAAAAAACGTAATTACAATCTTACCTATTTACAAAAACAAGCCTTAGACAATCTCAGAAATGACCTCTCAATAGTTATAAGACCAGCTGATAAGGGAGGCCCCATAGTGATTTTAGACTCCACTAGATACATCAGTATGATGGATTCTATGTTAAGTGATGGAACATTCTATGGTAATATAAGCCTTTTAGAGGTTGGTACGAAAGTCTTCCAAGTCTATGACACTCTAGATGACCTCCATCGTAGTCATATTATTTCGGATACCCTATTTGAATATCTTAGAGTTAGGAATCCCTTGATACCAGTAATACAAGGCTTACCAAGATTCACAAGTCATTGACTTCCCTCCCTGAGACCTATTGTAGCAGGGCAAGGATGGCTAACTGAGCCTTTTTCTATTCTACTAGAATATTTTCTTAGACCTTTAGTGGATAGTAATAAATTTATCCTTAAAGATAGCAAACAGTTTTTGCTTGACTTATATGAGTTTACTGCTACACTGAAAGATAGGGAACCATTTTTACTGGTTACACTTGACGTTACTAGTCTCTTCACTATGATTCCTAACCAAGAAGGTATGTTAATGTTTCAAAGATATATTCGTAGTAAATCTAATTTTGAAGAAGGGACAGTGGACCTACTTTCTTTATTTTTAGAGATTGTTCTTGAGAACAATATGTTTATTTTTGGAAAGGAGATCTATATACAGAAAGATGGCGTAGCTATGGGCACTTCATGTGCCAATAGCTACGCCAACATTGTGATGGCAGACTGGGAGGAGAATTTCTTTTTTCCGTTAACTTTACTCCAGAAATATGTGGGTTACTACAGACGGTTCGTAGATGACCTCTTTTTTATCTGGAAAGGAGATGAAGCATCCCTTCTGGAATTCTTTGATTCCATTAATGGACTAACGGATTTCTTGAAATTTACTATTAATTATTCCAGTATTGAAATATCATTTCTAGATGTCCGCATAAATAGATTACCTAGTGGTTTATTAAATACATCAGTGTATAGGAAACCCTGTTTTAGGAATACACTGTTGCATCGACATAGTATGCACCCCAGATATGTTTTTGAGAACATTATGAAAGGGCAGTTTATGCGAGCATCAAGGTTGAACCCATGCCCCTCAGGACATTCCAAAGAGATTGAATCACTTACAAATAGATTTTTGGAACGTAAATATGTGATGAGAGACATAGATAGGAATAGGAATCAGGTTGACAAGTTGAGAGACACAGTGGCTAAACCTTATTTTTCAAGGAAAGAAGCATCTGAAGCAGTACCAGCTATCAGTAGGGGTGATAATGTTAAGTTGTCCTTATTTTACTCTAGAGATGTTGACAAGATCAAGGAGATAGTACATAGACATTGGGGAATCCTTGGATTGGATGACCAAATCTTAGAAGTAGTAGGTGATAATCCAAGGTTTGTCTATAAGAATAAACCCAATCTAAAAGGACCTTATGCCATCGCCCTTTAGTAGAACATGGTTACCAGAAACCAAGATCTGACCATAATACAATATCCTGTCAAAATTGTAATCAATGTCAATATATAGACAACAGTGACACTTTTAAACATCCGACAACACAAAAAATTTTTTACTTTAATACTGGCACCAATTGCACCAGCAATAATGTTGTATATATTGCTAAGTGTGTCTCTTGTCCGGTATTTTATGTAGGCAAGACTTGCAGACAACTTAGAGAACGTATAAGAGAACATGTTTACAACATTAGGATAGCATCTGATCATAATGCACTTGCCAGACGTGTTAGAAATACAGGACCTGACCATTACTTTAACTTTAGTGCACTACAACAAGTTGAACCTAATCTCAGAGGTGGAGATGTTGATTCACATTTATTGGAATGTGAACTGAGATGGATTGTCCGCCTTAGAGCGGACAAATTCCCTGGTGTCAATGATAGAGTCCAGGTTAAACCATTACTACGTAAGAAAAGGGTTTTTAGACCCCCTACTTAGTTATTTCTCCCTTCCCATACACACGCCTACCTGTATCACCATTGTCTACTGAGGTGGATTGTCCCCTCTCTGAGCAGACATTTTCCCTGGTGTCATTGATGGAGTTCAGGTTTTACCTTTTACTGTGTAAGCAAAATGTTTTAGATTACACACTTAGTTGCCTCCCCCCCCCCTTTTTTATACACATACCTACCTGCACTGCCTTTTTAATTCATGTACTATCATATATCTGAACCCTGTTGCACATATAGACTTATATAGACTTTTATGGAGCATTTTATATAGTTACACTTGAATCAATCGTATTTTACCCCTTTTTTCCTCTTCATGCTACACTATGGATGTTTTATAACTTTTTATAACATTTCACTATCTTATTTTACATTTGTTTTAGGTCATAGATGTGTATTTATACTATGTCCTTCTGTATTATGATGAATAAACTATCTTAGCTTTTTAAATGTATTTTAGAAGTATATCAGAAGGATTTCTGTATATATGTAAATGAACTAGAGTTTAAGTCAATTAACTATGTCATGTGCACCAATGAACTTCTTCCATTGTATATTTAAATGCTTTGTTTTTAATGGCAGTTGTTGAAGTTTTGAAAAAGCCATTTGGTGAAAGCGCTTAACTCTAGCTAGCTATTAAAGTTCTCGTTTGGATTATACTTTTGTGCGATTCTTTTTGGGTTGAAGAACCAGCTACACTTGCTTTACTTTGCAGCATACTACTTTTATGAGCTGAAAAAGCTGTTTTACTTTGGAAATAGAGGTTTGCTGTTTTTGTTTTTGTTATTTTACATTGGGAACTGGATTTTTTACTGCAAAGCCATTTCGCTCCTTTTTGTGGTTAATTTATTCATGATACACTGTCGTCTGAATTAGGAGCGTTTACCTTTTACTGCAAGCAACTTGTTGCCTGGTTTTATTCTATCATTGTTATAGTGTATTGAAGTACAATATCAGAAAGTATAGTGATAAAAATCCTGTATCAGATCTTCTTTGAATGGTAATGACAAAACTTAATACAAATCACAAATTGCTAACAAGGGTGTGAAGCTAAGGTTCAGCACTGCTTAACTGTGACAGAAGACAAAAATGAACCATCAAACCTACTGTTATAACATCATGAAATTAAACTGCAGGACAAAGAAGCTATGAAAAGGACTAACTTTATTTAAATTTCTATTCAGGTTTGCTCATCACAGCTATACAACACCTTTCTGAGTCAGATAAAAAGAAATAACCCAAAATTCAACATGTAGGAATTTGCCCATCCCATAATTACTTTTTTTTTTTTTTTTTTTTTTTTTTTATTTGAATTCATATATATATTATTAGAGCATGTACCTTGGGTACCAAAAGACAACAGCCTGGAAGGTTACACTGTGTAGTGCTTGAGAAGAATTCACTTCCCTAGAAACTCAACTAGATCATCCCCATAATAAGATGCTCACCTTAACATCATGAATTTGATTTTTCTGTGACTGGTTTTGGACTGTAATGTTGGCAAAATTATTAATTTATTTAACATTTGTTGACCAGGAAAGTCCGACTAGAACAGAGCCTATTTTCAGCAGAAGCCCATGGAAAAACACTCTATTTGCATGTCTTAAGAATGTGAGAGGAATCCCACACAAATGCAGACTCCACACAGAAGGCACCCCAGCCATGAATTGAACTGGAAAACCTCTTGCTGTGAGGTGACAACATTAACCACTGTACCACTGCAATTTGGAAAATAAGAAAATAGCAGCTAATGTACTGGTCCACCTGGGAGTCTTAGTTTAGTGAAACAGATGGATACTATATATCGGGGATAGCACAACAAAGGCAGAATGCTCTCTGTACTATTCTTCTGGTGACTTCTGCTCAGGAAGGTACAGTGATAGACTATCATGCCCTCTGCCCATATAACTGTGGAATAAGATTTACTGTGCATGTAAACTACAGCTCCTAAAGGATTTAAATGCTACAGACTGATCTTTATGTTATTCTGAGTGTGATGCTTATTGGTAACCCAGAATTTCCTTTCTTTTTCATATCTAGCACTGTGTTTTCCAATGTCTTCATGCCTGTTTTAAATGTCTCAGCATGTCATTTACTATAGTGTTGTTTCCATGATGTTCCAGTGAACTTATGCACAGGGTAAATCCATTTTGTTTAATAAAATTATGAATTTTTAATGTCATTAACTAAGTACTGGTATGTGTAACTATATGCTTTGATAGTGTATAAGATAGAAATAATATTCTCTTATAGCATGAAACATAAGTCTTACTCATACAATATACCTCTAACCATTTAAATATACATCCACCAAATTCATGGATATATTCCTAGGGATTCAGAAATTTTGCATCTGCAATAATAGCAAAGCCAGCACTGTTAGCTATGGATGCTTGACGAGGCCTGACACTCATTAATAATGTATGCAGCCTGGTAAGCGTGTGTGATGAGCTGTTTCTCATCATGGCTGCAGTAAGGACCTGCAGGAAGATTGTGTTGGATCAAGATGTGGCCACAGTGAATTATGAGCAGCCATAGTACTCATCCAGTGAGCACAAACATTCTTGAGAAAGTTAGTAAGGGAAGTATACTTAAAGTAGGTGGTTAGAGGAGTTAGAAACAAACATATTATGTAGATAAGACTGCAAATGGAGGTGGTGAAACAATCAAAGATGTGGAAGACAATGAAGAGGGGGTAAGAGACATATACACAGGTAAAAATTTGAAATAATTGAGGTTAAAAAGGTAAAAAAAAAAACAGACAAAATAGGAGGGGTACAGAAAAGTAACATGATTTATCAACCGAAACCAGTTACGACAACAGCAGAGTCTGATGACTGTACTATGTTATAAATCTCATTGAAAAAAATCACCCATACACCCCTGAGAAGATTTGCACCCTCAACCTTTTTCATTAACATTCTATCAAGCACACACTAGCCATGGAAGAAGCCATAGTAAATGTATCAAGGAAGCATGTAGCAAGAGATTGTTACAAAGTTGCAGGCTGGAAGCAAAAAAAGTCTGAAGCAGCATAGAACCATGACAGGATTTGAACCAAAACCACTCTTCACTGGCATTCTAGCAAGGACTTCATCCGCAAGCTGAGGCATGGAAGCAGTTACACTGAATGTTCCAGTGAAGAACATACTAGGCGGTTGTTACATATTTGCAGACTAGAAGTATAAAAGATGAAAAAAAAAGCATTCAACCCTGAGGGATACTGAGCCATCAACCCTCTTCATTTGCATCATACAAATCACTTAATTTATAAACTCAGCCATGAAAGTTCAAATCACTTCATTTATAAACTGAACCATGTTGCGCTGAAGGTGTCAGTGAAGAACATAGCAGGTGATTGTTGCACATTTTCAGAATGGAAACAAAAGACAAAATAAATTAACCTTGAGGAGTACTGAATCCTCAACTTTCTTTGTGCTCTACAAATCACTTAATTCATAAAATGAGACAGGAAACAATCGCACTGGAGGTGTCATTGAAACACATAGCAGGCGATTGTTACAGATTTGCAGAATGGAAGCATAAAAACAGAAAAAAAACATTCAAGCCAGTGAAGTATTGAACCCTCAATGCTGTTCATTTGCACTCCACACATTACTTCATTTAAAAGCTAAGCCAAGGAAGAAGTCATGCTAAAAGGGGGAGCTTTATCCTATTTCACATTTGCACACTGCCACTTCGCTATGTTCAACTCATTTGTGCAGCCAGTGGCAGGAAAGGCCAATATATATAGATGATGACATTGATTTGACTTAATCATTACTATACAATGAGCAGTGCTTTTCCTTATTGGTTGTACATGGTCATCTATGGTACTCTTTGTGATCCATTGCACACAGTATGATCACAAAAAGATTAGTGATTTAGAAGCCCTATTTTGGTATGTGCATGGTGAGATTTTTGTCCAGCTTATAAGTTGAAAATGGGAGTATAGGAAAGAGATGAATAGGGGAAGTAAACAGAGTGTAGGAAGGAAGGTAAGCAAATAAGGAATAAGCAGGATGGATATGGGGAAGGAGGGAAATAGCTTTTTAAAGTGACAGGTGCCCATTTTAAATTTACAAAGAGAAAGGTAAGTTGGGGAAGGAAGTAATGGAAGTAAGAGGAAGGTTAGAGGCTTGGGTATCAGGGGATGACAGATGTTACTTGCAGGGTGTGTGGTAACACAATGAGAGAAGGGGAACACAACAGTACACTGTCTGAGGTGCTGCAATGTACTCCTGTGCAGCTGCCTATTCCTTTCAATATTTTCAGTGGTTACAGACATAAAAAGAGAATTGTTTAATATTTCTGGATGAAATGACATGCCAGTAAAGATGTGTGGCTAACATAAGAGGACTAATTACAGTTCATAGGCAGTGCCTGCTCCTTAACTTCATCCTCCCATTGGTCAATGAGGTTAGGATTGTAGTGTTCATGTCACTATAATGGTGATAGCATTGTTTCCCTATGCACGGGATGCCAGTTTTGCAGGTGATAACCTGGGCTAATCTATTCCAGGTGTTAGTCTTATACTTATGACCTTCATAGCCCTTCTGCAGAAGCCTCTGGCTGCAATTCAGATGGAGGAGATGGTAAAATATTTGTGTCTCCTCCATACATCACCTCTGCTCTCTAAAAGGAGGACTACCCCTTCCTTCTGAACCCATGATGCCTCACCTTGAAGAATCTGAGGGAAAATGGCAGAGGGGTGATTATCAGATAAGTTCTCACATGTCCCACAGCCCATGTCCTGATGGGCATTGATGAGCATCTCATTTGCAGGAAGCATGACAACCACAACAAAATATAGATACTATGTTATAACAGTACACAATGGCACTTTAAGATTTGAAACACTGTAGTCCTCACTGCCAATGTATGTTGTTAAGAAAGCATGCTCTTCAGAGACTTCATGTGTTGAAATATGGAATGACGGTCCTCTCTCCCCAAAACCATAAGCTGACTGCATGTGAAGAGTGCTGCTTGCAGAGACCCATGTGTTTGCACTGCACTGAGTGCACATCAGCATGACTTTTAGCATGTGTGGCCATCAAGCAAAGTGAGAGATTCAGCAGCAATACTGAACTGAGCTTTTACTAGCATCTTTTCTGCCTCATCCTACAGGAGCTCCATTCAATTACACAATATTCCTTTCTCTCGGTTGAAGCATGGCTCACAAACTCCAAGCTAATTCTAAACCCTAACAAAACAAAACTTCTTCTGTTTAACCTGGCAAGATCCACCACATCAAGCCCCTCCTTCAATATTATGCCCAAGAACAAAAACATAATTTCTCCTGTAACTCACACTAAACTTCTAGGTGTCGAAATTTGACATCCATATCTCCCAGGCTGTAAAGAAAGTGCATAAAAATGTGTCTTTATTTTTACAGAAATAAACAATTCCTTACTAAACAGGCTAAATCTGCCATTGAACATACTCATGTCACATTTACACTCCTCTATGCATCCCCAATACTCACACACTTGAGAAAGACTGAAACTAAGAAACTAGATTTACGCTACAATAAAATAGCCAGGTTTGCCACATACTCTCCTTTCACGTCACATCATTGTTCAGCTCTTAAACAACTTGATTGGCTTGAACTTCCTCAACTTCTCCTCTATAACCAACTTACTTTTTGTCCACAAAATCCTGCACCAACCTCACAAACCCCCCCACCCTCCAAAATGTAATACCTCCATACTCAAAGAATAGATCACTCTACTCAAGTAATAGATTACTATACAGGTAACAGAAACCAGCAATGCAGCTGGTTATTCCATCTTCACAAACTTCATATCTATAAAATGGAATGCTCTGCCCCACAATATAGTATCCCATTCTTCATTAACAATGTCTAAACAAATGCTAAAAGCTCACCTGCAGATGCATGGCTATGCTCCTGCACCCACCCTGGTTAATTCAGCCTCAATTTCTGAAGCTATCTAACCCACTTGCATCAAGTAAAGTACCAAACTACTAACCTCAGCATTCTGAGATTCTGATTTCTCAATTCCTTGTTCATTCTGCAATACTATATATTAACAAGATTGAATTTCCAGTGTCTAATGTTTCTCAAACCTAGATTTAGTATGTAATACTACAACAGGTATTTTATCATATCCCTTACAGATAAGTGTATGTATCATGTTGCTACCTAAAATTTATGGCATGGGTCATTTCTGACCACATGTAACTCTTAAACTGCATTTTTCTGTATA
Source organism: Protopterus annectens (assembly GCF_019279795.1). Classification (NCBI taxonomy): domain Eukaryota; kingdom Metazoa; phylum Chordata; order Ceratodontiformes; family Protopteridae; genus Protopterus; species Protopterus annectens. The sequence goes on along the minus strand of NC_056751.1, from coordinate 227,930,102 downwards.
TACTGTAACTGTACATTTCATCAACTGGATTTACTGTCACACTTTCTGTATCACTGTTCTTTACCTTGTATGTTGTTATTTTATATTCTATTTTTTCAAATTGTAATTTGAATCATATTTATATCTGGCATTTGTATCTTGTATATGGAGCTTTTCTCCCCGGGCCTTCGCTGAAAAAGAACCTGTGTCCAATTGGACTTTCCTGGTTACCAAATGTACAATAAATAAATAAATAATAGTCATTGCGCCCAGACAAATGAATCTATGTGATATATGCATGTGCTGGCCAAGATGTCGGGTACAGCAATTAGTGGGCAACTTGATAGATAACAGCCTTGAGCTCATAGACCACTCTTCAGTGCAGTTTTAGTATGTTATGCATTGCATATATGTCATTATCCAAAATATTTATAACAGTGATAGCAACAGTCATATGTCCTTGGTCAATTTCAATTCTGTGATTGCTTTGTGGGCCTTTTATGCTCATTAAACCTAAATGCCTGACATTACTTAAAAAAGTGTGGCTACAGATATGCAACTGTCAGGCACAAAACAGCATGTTATTTGGCAAAGGAGGAGGATCTATATCATGTTATCGAAAAATAAAAATGTTGACTGGCACAACAGCGAAAGTGCTGAAATGTTGAGGGTCCATTTTTTATGATCGCAGTACAGTGAAGATTGGGATATTTGCCTTTCCTTATTGTAGTGCGATCTTGGAGTTGGAATATATATTTAGCGGGCACATTACCATATTAGAGTTTTGGCATTTTCGCTCTTGTGAGCATTCGACATTTTGCTTCTGCAATGTTATGATATAGACATTATGATATAGACACAAGGAGGATAGTAGTGGTTTTAGGATTTGTAATTGCCATGCAGGAGACAGACTTTTAATTCCACTATTTTCCATACCAAAAAAGCAATGCCTAAAAACAGAGCAAGAAGAAAATGAGTACAGCATCTAATGGGATTTTAACATCCAATCATAAGCCAACATTTTCTGATGCAGAGACTGAGGTGGTACTCCAGTCCCTATGTCGCCAGAAGCAATGGCTCTGTGATGTGCATGCAGCTAACCAGCCTTACCTTGACCGTGCCTGGGCTGAGATTATCACTATTGTTAATGCGGTTGATAGACAGGACCCCGAGAGCAGAAGTCATGGCATGTGAACATAGGGCAACATATGGGATCCACTGACTGTACCAGCTCTCACAGGGATGGAGAAGTTACTGGCTTCTCTCATGTGCAGGGCTAGTTGTTTGTGCACAGCTGACACAGTCCACTGAATATCCACTGCAGATGCCCCCAGGTATGTAGTCCTATTTAAGTGTATCAATACCTGCAAGTCCTCTGTACCCCTTAGTCACTATAAAATGAATGAAATCTGTCTGACTTATGATACTCAGGTATGTGAGGGATTCAACAGCAACATCCGTAAGCACATGGTATGGTCATAGGGTATTAGTTTTTACCATTGCTATAGCTGTAAAACACTCCGTTTCATGTATAGTTGTAGTGGTGAGTGCACATGGAATCATGAATTTTGGGAAAGGCAGAAGACAGTGATGACCTGATGAAAAAGCTTTTTGCAGAGAGTGATATGGCACACAATAATTTATTTAGTTCCTTTCCATTGTTGGGTCTACCAGTCTTTCCTACTGCCCTGGAGCCAGTGTGGAACCTAAAGATGTCCCAAGGGGTTATGCCATTGACTGCTTTTAGTAAGGGATTTTATCCTTTATGACCTACCCCTTGGTATCTCCCTGGTCTGCATTTGCCTGTTACATCTGAGAGGTACTCTCCTCTATGGACCACACCTACTCACAGAGAATGTCTAGATGACAGCCTTCCAGTTTGGGATGGGCACACCCATCCCTTCCTGCCAGTCCCCTGGGTTACTTCTGCATCAGTTAGGGCTTTATCACTCTATGCCATGGCACTGGTTAGAAGTTACAACAATTATAATCTGTGAAGATGAAAGCATCTGCATTACTTCTCAGTGGATATGGGCATTTAAAAGCCCTAGTTCTTTAGTTGATGATGATAATGAAATGGAACAGGCATTTGAGGAAGATTGTGACACACATATATTAGTAAAGTCACACATACCTTAACATCCACTGCAGTCCATGACTCCCACAAGGGCCTAGATTTGTATAGAAGGAGAATGAATGAAGAAAATAAGATACTGAGTCAAACAGATGAACAAATAAAACTTCAGATCCTATGGGCAAATAAATGAAACCACAATGGAGATGAGAAATGCAATTAAGCATTTGGAGGAAGAATTGCTGAAGAAAAAAAAATAGAAAACTTGAAAAAGACTTAGCAGATTATGAGAAATATGCAGTGTTGTTATGGAAGAAACAAGACAACAACAGACCAAATAGAAGACTATGGTATTGTAGTAGAAGTAGTGAAGGGGTACAGACTAGCGCTGTAGGGAGTAGTATCTCAGGTGGTGGCAAGGGATATGGAAATAGTGTATCTGAGACCAGCGGAGATGGAAGAAGTAGACCTAACAGAGGGATACTGAGTTTTGTGGAATGTTGCTATACAGGTAAGTGGAGGTATTCAACAGAGGGAAGAAATGTGTTGCCCAATTGATTTAAGAAAAGACAGACCATATGTGCAATTAAAAAGGTTGTACATGGGAAAGATAGACAATTTGTGACTTTTTGCAATGAGTTGAGGGAGGGGTGTTGTTCCATAGACTTTTCTATTTGATGGAAATGGTGAGGATAAAATGTTGAAAAATGACTACGGTGAGTACAACTAGTATGGACATATCAGAAATGCTAATTTCAGTGTGAGAGTTGGGTTTAAATTTTATACCAACTAATGTTCCCTATGGGAATTGACTAGAAAAAGAATTATATACATTCTTATACATAAGTTGAATTCAAATACATATTTCCGATTTTAATGATTATTTGCCAATAAAGTAGAAAATGTTACAGTATTCTTATGATTCAAATGCTTCCTTTATTACATGTGATAATATAAATAAAGAAGAAGTTTGGAATTTGGATGGTGTTTGGCCTTCATTGTTAGAAGTAGTTTTACACCACCAATAACAAGTTCAGGAATACAAAGGTCTTAACTTTGTAATTTATTTGACTGTTTAGATGCATTTGATAAGATTTAACTGAATGCAATGGCAGGAATTAAAGGGACTACAACACAATAATAATACTATATTAGCTAAGCCATTGGATAAAGGAAGGAACATAGTGCTTAAGAAGTCTGAAAATGATTATGATACATACGTAAAATATGTAAGGAATTGTAAGGTATATAAAAAAGATGACAGAAAAAAGTATATGACTGCAAGGACAGAATTAAATGAATTATTGCATAATGTGGTAAGAGTATATTTCTTTTCAGAGAAGCAGCTTGTTCTAAATCATAGAATTCCTTATTTTTATTGTCTTCTGAAATTGTATAAAAATAAAAATAACACCCATGTAGTTCAGTAGTTGCAGGGTGTTTTGGTCATTTAAAACAAATTAGAATATTTGAATGTAATTTTATTTCAGCAAGTTAAACAAATTAAGTTGCTATTTAAGGGATTTGGTGGAATTAATTAAGTTACATAATATACAATGGAAAGAAGGTTATTATTGGATAGTTATGGATGTGTGATGTCTTTACATTAATATATTACACAAACGGGCATTAGACTCAATATTATAGTGGTTTTGAGATTGACCTAGTACACATTTTATACTGAATTTGATACAGTTCAGTTTCATTTTTTTTGGTATTTGATGAGGACTGGCATACGCAAATCCTAGGATGAGCAATGCAAGCACCATTGTCCCTAAAATATTCTTGGAATTATTTGAGAATAAGTCTCTGTATACTAAAGATATTTGTATAAGGAATGCTATTGAATATTATAGATATTTATATGTGAAGGTTAAATAGCAGAATTTGGACAATCTTCTTATGAATTAAATAATAATGAATTTGGTATTACAAAATGTGAGTGATGAAAAGGTCTGTTTTCTGGATTTGGAGTCATGGGGAAAATGGATGGGGCCAGATTCAATAAAGCCTACAATAAGTGTACACTAAGTGTATGTGATATGTGTTCAAGAACATTCTTGCCACCTTTTTTGTGATTTCTAGTCACTCAGAAAGATTACACTAAGTGTAAATGTAGCCTACACTTTGTGGTAACCATTATGAATGCCTGTCAATATTTAAAACTGCATGAATATCAGTAAGAAAACTAAAATTAGGAGGAAAGGGGTTTGAGTTATGTCTGTGTTGTCTGTTCACTCAGAACAGTGTGCACTTAGTGTAGGTGTTATTGAATCTTGTCATATTGTGAGACCCTTACCTTTAGGTGAGTTTTAAGGCTTCAAAGGGTGTGTAGTAATTGGGAAGATTTTAAGGAAGAAGCAAAAGAATGACAGAATTATTTTGGGAGAGAAATTTCTCAACTGAGATAATTAAACAAGCTTAGTTTGGACATTGCGATAAACATCATGAGTTTTTTGTCCCAAAACATGGGGGATTGATTTTGTCACTGATCAAAATATACTCACAAATTTGGTGGAGATTAATTTAAAAACATTGGGTAATGTTTCAAGATGATAAACATCTAAATAAGAAAAGTTTGAGCTTAAGTATTTCATATTAGAAAGAAAAATATTCAAGACATGATAGTAAATAGGTATTATAAAAAGCTGAACATGTCTCCTTTTCCTTGTCGCAAATGTAAAATTTGTAAACATGTAACAAAAAAGTTAAATATTTTACACTTGGAATAATATTTTATAAATGCAATTTTAAAGCAATACTATATACATATATGTATGTATATATGTGTATATATATATATATATATATATATATATATATATATATATATATATATATATATATATATATATATATATATATATATATATATATATATATATATATATATATATATATATATATATATATATATATATATATATATATATATATATATATATATATATATATATATATATATATAGCGAAAACTCATTTCAGCAAAGGACTGCATCAGTGAATGTATTCCAAGTGTAAATAGCCTGCTGGCACACAAGGTGAACTTTGCCCTTTCTCCAACTGTAGTGTGAACTCGGAGTTGGTATATTTAGTTTGGGGGTTGTGGGGGTGCAGCCCCCAACATTAGGGAGTGTAAGAGGTGTAGCCCCCACCTGTGTGGGTTGGGGATGGTGCAATTTCATTTTTGTGACTTTTGGTGTTAGTGGTTACTTACCCTGGGAAGATATTTGTTGATCCAGTCTTTTGCTGATATGAGTTTTCGTCTTGAACAATGTCTTCGATCTTGTGGGATTTCGATGTTCTGAAGTATACCCATATGTGTAAAGTGAATACACACACACACACATATATATATATATATATATATATATATATATATATATATATATATATATATATATATATATATATATATATATATATATATAAATAAATGTATACATATATATATATATATATATATATATATATATATATATATATATGGGTCCCTATGAGTTGATCGACAACTCAAAACATCGACAGTGACTTCACCGACAAGTCAAATAACCGACATCGCAAAACACGGACGTTTACCAGGTAACGGATGCAAATTCGCTACTCATGCCTACCATGGTTTAGTAAGTGTGGCAGTGTCATGCAACCATGGTAGGCATGAGTAGCGAATTTGCATCCGTTACCTGGTATACGTCCGTGTTTTGCGATGTCTGTTATTTAACTTGTCGGTGAAGTCACTGTCGATGTTTTGAGTTGTCGATCAACTCATAGGGACCCATATATATATATATATATATATATATATATATATATATATACACACACACACACACACACACACACATGGTTTACTATCATAATTTCAAACTCAAAAAATGTCGAAACTTATGATAGCGACCGACAAAAAGAACAAATAAAAAAAAACGTCAACAATTCGATTTTTCGAACAAACCACCTCTTCCGGTGTCATACAACACACAAATATGTACTGGTAGAGCACTTAGGCAAATAAACAAGGCCTTTGCTATATCAGTTTTTATATCAAGGTATAATATTACTACATCTTAAGTTTTCCAAACTTACAAAATTTACTGTAAATATGCAAGAACATTGCCTGCAAGAACCACAATTCCTTGTCCCCCTATTACACACTGACTGGATATTCTGTAGCACACCGACACATTTTTAATAACACTCAAGATGAGTTTCAGTTCATCATTATTTAATAGATCTTGTTTACATTTCTAGATTAATGTACATAATTTGCTACAGTGCTACAATGGATGGAAAATGTTACTTTTTAGGTTTTTAGCATTTATTTATTTGAAGAAGATTTTTATGTGGGTTCTTTTTTGATTATTGTTAGGGGTTGTTTTAAATATTTTATATTTTTGCACATTTAAGGATGCCATGTTAATGCACTTTTATTATTTAAGGAAACAATGAATGCATACACATTAGACTGAAGGAGTCCTTTTAATATGCATAGGATGAATATGGATAACTACTGCAGATACATTTTTGTGGAGCTTTATTCAATAAATTCATATTTGTCACCAGTGGTCTTATTTTTTGGCTACTTGTGGTATGCTCTGCTGGTGCAGTTTTATTTGGTATTTATTTGTTACGAGTTTATTTATGCACTGCTGCTTAGCAGAAACTAGAGTAGCTATCATTTACACTGTGGGTAGCAAATTATAGGCTGCACACCTTTGAGACTGCTTTTGCAAACTTCAGTGAAAGAGATATTAATTGGTGAAATATGAGCAGATGGGTAACTGGAAGTCCTTGACTTTCTTTTAGGTGGTGGCAGTACTACTAAGCCAGGCAGAAAACTGTGGGGAATTTGGGATTGTGTTTGTGTGAAGATAATACACTGTGTGAAAGGCGATTACTGTGGATAGAAAGTGTTGGGTGACAATGGTTGAGAAAGAAAGTTGTATAACATTGTAAGTGAAGAGTGTGCACTCTAATATGGGTGTGGGGGTTAGAGAGCTACACCTAGGATAGCAGTGCATATTCCCTCTATGCTCTTAGTACCAGATTGATTTTTTTTTAATTAAGCATTGAAACAGACTTGTGTGCTCCTTCCTGTTCTCACTTCGCCCTTTATGGAGACAGTAGTGTCACCTCATTCTTTGCCCCAGGTGACAGTACTGCCACCCATCCTTCATATTTGATGGAGTGGTAACAGTATCTAGCTCACAACTATACCATCAGGAAGTAAAACTGTTATGGCAAATGCAGCAGTTCTGTGGTGTGCATTAAATCACAACATAACAACACAAATATTCAGCAAGCTATGACCAATAGTTCCTTCCACACAGCTTCTATGTTGCCTGCAGCTTACATTTGGTATTACACTATAGACCAGTCAAAATTTAGTCAGGCTTACTATGTCAAACATTACAGGAGATCACATGCACCATGCTCTTACAATGTGTACAACATAAACTCTGACCTTGCATGCATTAAGACATACTATGTCCAATTACTTGCATTAGTATAGAAATAGCCTGTAACTCAAAAAATGTGTTACTTACAATTAATTTTAATGCAGAATATAAATGCCTGTATCTCTCCCATTTCTTCTCTTTGTGCTAAGTGAGCTGTGTAGTGGTTGTTTCCTTAATGGAAGATGTTAGGGTGTTAAAAAGGTAAAGACATGGTGGCAGACATGTTCAAGTTTGACTCTCACCCCTGCTAACTAATGTAAAAGGAAGAATGGTGGACAGGAGCTATTGTGCTGTTATTCACTCCACAACTAAATGTACATATTTGAAATCTATAAACTTAAACTGACAGGGGTATGGTCTCTCCAGTTATACCACTGGTGAGAAAAAGATTAAGATACAAAAAAAAGCACACAAATTTGAAACATTAAGCAATTTCCTAAATGTAGTCTGGCCACAAGATCATAGAAGAAATATGTACTGTTGTCTGGGTATGGTCATATGCCATGCACACCTATGAATATGCTCCAAACTGAACACCTCATTGAGCAAAGGCTTTAGTTTAGCTTCCCAGGGCCATTTCATATCACTTCCTTTGTGTTTCAGCATCTTCTAGTGCTCACTTGTCTTCAGTAACTGTATTTTGGATAAGCTCTTGCATTCATACCCACACACACACACACACACACACACACACACACACACACACACACACACACACACACACATTCATTTTTGGACAGATAATATTCTCCAACACTACAGTCTTCTGTCATGGCTCATAGTAGCAAACTGCACAATTCCAGATATCCATGCTGGCGATCACATGTTTCTCTCTTGCTAAAAGACAAATAATTATAAACACAAATGACAGTGTACAAAAGAGTTTGGCCATTGCATATATCTCAAAACAGCTTATCATCTGTAAATCAAAAACACATCCTTATAAATAATAAACACATATCTAACTATGTGCAAACTTTTTAAAAATGATTAAATAAAACTACTGTACTTAGAAAATAAATGAGTTTCGCAATGCACTTGTGAATTACACAAAGAACAGAAAAATAATCCCAGTGAACAAAGGCAATGCAATAAAATAAAACATCTGTCTACGCCTAGTCATTGTTTATCAATTTCTTATGTTAATGAATTACTGGGCTCTATCTAAACTATATGGATTTTCAAGAAGAGAAATATACAAGTGCTAAAAAACAACTGAAAAAGTTACAGGCTATAGTGTTCTCTTCTTGGCTGTGTTTTAAATATTTGGTTTATGTCTTTTCCTATAGACTCCAAATGCAACTGAGGATGTTTCTTGTTTATATAGTAATGAGCCTGTCTACTTGGTCTTGGAAAGCTATCTGTTTAAACAATCTTCTAATTGATATTTTATGGCATTTGGCTTCTGGGCCCAGGAAAAGTTACACATTTTGTAAATACAGGAAATGGCTATTAAATTTACACATCCAGTACATAACTGCCATGTTGTTGTTTCTTTCGGCTTTTCCCAGTTAGGGGTCGCCAGAGCGGAACTCCGCTAACTCCGCTAATGATTAGTACATAACTGCCATATTCCCTATATATATATATATATATATATATATATATATATATATATATATATATATATATATATATATATGTATATATATAGATATATATAATATATATATATATTTGTTTACGTTCATAGAAAAGGTCAGAAGTTCACACATCTTTTCCAACCACTCTTGAAATACACACATTACAGATTAAATCATATTTTAAGTTAACCTTCTGCAGACATTAAACTTAAGTGTAGCTTACATACCTGATATAGTCTGATTCAGAAAAAAGTTGTGTGTATATATTTTGTTTGTGTCTTTCAGCTTTTCCCGGTTAGGGGTCGCCACAGTGGAACTCCGGTCCGCTAATGATTGGCATATATATATATATATATATATATATATATATATATATATATATATATATATATATTCACTTTATAATCTCGAAATACTGAAATATCGAATTTAAGTATTTTGAGACTATAAAGCCCAAGTTCCGAAATAATGAAACTCCATAACCACGAATCCGGAAATGTCAACTTCACAGATTTGGTGGTGTGCTACGTGATGTGTGATGTACTGTGTGCCTGATTTATGTTTGGTATGTTGATATGGTTGGAGATTAATGTAAGCGAGTCTTTTTTATGGGTTTAGCGTAGGGATTTGAGTGTATGTAAGTGTGTTTGGAAGTTTTAGGTGTGGGTTAGGGTAGGTAGGTAAGAGTTTGAGTGTGCAAGTGTTGAAAGTGGTGGTGTTTGTACATTTGTGATGTGTGTGTGTGCGAGGGAACTGCAGAGTGTCGATTTGCCATCCCTGATGCACATCTTTCAACGAAGGTACACCCATTCACGCATGTCTCCACACAGAAGACGCTCTAGCTAAGTATCGAACGGGACGTCTAGCTGTGAGGCGACAACGCTACCGCAGCACCACCACCGCAGAGGTGTGTGTGTGTGTGTGTGTGTGTGTGTGTGTGTGTGTGTGTGTGTGTGTATATATATATATATATATATATATATATATATATATATATATATGTGTGTGTGGATCTTTCTATCTATCTATCTATCTATCTATCTATCTATCTATCTATCTATCTATCTGTCTATCTATTGCTTTCATTCAGTTGGTCAAATATTGATGATAATGACTAAAAAAAAGCTGGTGTATGTGATCAGAAATCAGGTGCTCACACATACCAACTTTTGAAATGTACAGCAAAAAGCGAAAAAAAGTCCACAAACAAGCGAAGAAAGGGCTCCGAGCCAAAGCAAGAGACCTACACCCAAAAATGTCCTTAATGCAAATTTATTAACATACAAGAAGACAGCGTTTTCGCTACTCTAACGAGGTAGCTTCTTCAGAGGTTGTAAAAAGCGCGAGATCAGCGCTCTTTTAAACTCCACACAGTCAATGCAATTACAACACTTCCTACACATGTTTTTTTATATAAATAAATCATTTGTTACATTGAATAGCAGTTTAATACAATATAATGACCAAGATAGAACGTCACAGTCAATACACAAACGCCACTCATTTCAAGCAATTAAATAAAAATACTAAATAAACAAATAAGCCTACAATAAGGCACTTATAAACTCTAATTTAAAAATTATTATACTCATTGTGCAGTACTTGTGAGAGGAAGTATATGCATATTCAAAAGGTGACTAAGTATTACTCACCCCGGGTTTAAAAACTATATGCTTGTGTGTCTTCCCCCACATGGAAAGTGTGTATACACAATGAATATAAAAACACATATGACATCCCAGTGGAAATGTGAAATTGCAGAAAAGTTTCTATACTCAGTTCTAGTAAACTAGTTAGTTAAAGACATTCTGCTCACTCAATTTTAGACCATAAAAAAAAAAACAGGGAATAAATGTGTGTAAAAAATATGAAAGTCTAAAATTACTAAGCTAAAAATCATTAACAGACAAATAACATTTGTTAACTTACAAAAGCTAAGGACCTTCATCTGGATGTACATCTCAAGTAAGATCTTTACATTACAAGTGGCTTAAGTAAAAAACATCTATTAACCATCACCTCATATAAGATTTAAGTTTTAAAAAGGAGGCTATATTACAACTTTCGTTAAGGCCTGGTAAGCTGAAGGCGTCCAATTTCAGCTGCCATAATAGCTCTCGAGTTTCCAATAAAATTGAAGTAGGTCCCCCTCTTATAGGCACTGGTAAATGGTCAATACCCATAAACACAAACGCATGCCCTGGGTAGGAATCAATATGCTTGGCCAATGCATTTTCACCCTTATTGTTCTTAATAGCATAACAATGCTGGTAAATCCGATCTTTAAATCTTCTATCTGTCTTACCGACATAAAAGACAGGACAACATGTGCAAAATGCAACGTAAATGATAGATTTAGTGTCACAATTAATTCTATGGCCAATGTAATATTTCCTACCCGATATAGAAAATGTGCTACCCGTTTTTATATGGGTGCAAAAATTACATGCCCCACATGCAAAAGACCCCATTGTTCTAGTACAAGGGTCACCTGATGAACTACTTTGTAGCAGGTCTTTGATGTTTCTCCCTCTCCTAAAAACAGTGATAGGTTTCTCCCCCAACTTATTAGATACAGAGGCATTACTAGAAACAAAGTACCAATTCTTAATCAGGATGCTTTGAACAGCGTTAGAATTCAAATTAAATGTTGTAATGAAACTACATGGGTACTCATTTACTAGAGGGGCTACTGTTGGTATAGAGGAGTCCACAAAAGGAGAATTCACTACAATGTCAACTGTTGGCTTTGGGCCAATATCCAATAAGGGTAACGGAGAAAGAAGTGGTTTATAAAAACCACAGTTTCTCTTCATTACCACTTCGTGGAGTAAGTCCTCCACCAAACGCTGTGGATAACCACGGTTAGTGAAAAGTTCTTTCAATACTTCACCCTCATATAAAAAGTCATTCAAATCACTACACATTCTGACTGCCCTCACCAATTGGCCTTTCACTATAGCTTTTTTGTGTTTGGAAGGGTGTGAGCTTGTGTAGTGAAGGAAAGAGTTCACATAGGTATCCTTTCTGAAAATAACAGATTTAAAAGAACCAGGTGAAGCTGCCCTTGATAGTTTAACATCAAGGTAGTTAATCACGTCCGTGTCAAAATGGTAGGTAAATTTTAGAAAGGCAGTTGTGGAATTCAAATAATTAACAAATGAGTGTGCTAGAGTAGAGTCACCTTTGAAAAGGATAAAGATGTCGTCTAAAAAGCGTGTATAAAATACAAGCTTTTCCTTCCACTCAGTGTTGTTGAAGACAAAATGCCTTTCCCAATAGGCCATGAATAGATTAGCCACAGCCGCACCACAAAGGGAGCCCATGGCCACCCCTTGTTTCTGGATGTAAATGTCTCTTTCAAACATGAAAAAATTAGAGGACAAAATGATGTCCAATAGTTCAGTGACATTATTAATGTCATTTTTAGGGGCCCCAAGCTCCTTTAAGAGTAGTTCAACCCATTCTAACGCTTCCTGGTGTGGGATGGATGTATACAAATCCACCACATCGATGGTAAGAAAGTTAGTAACTTCGTCTAACGTTATTTCATTCAAGTTAGATAAGAAAGACCAGGAATCTTTGCAGATACTGGGTATAAGTTCCACATACTTAACCAGCAGCGAATCAATGTATTTAGAGCATGGGTAAGAGATAGATGACCTACCGTCAATAAGGGCTCTCATTGGTGGGTCCCCAAGGTTCTTGTGAACCTTGGGTATCCCAAACATAACAGGGGTCTTAGGGTACAAGATGTCGATATATTTCAAGGTGTCCACATCTATTCTTCCACTAATAAAAAGGTCCCTAAAGTAACCTCTGATTCTATTAGTACAAACATTCATCTCATTAATCGAAGAAATTTCATATGCTGTGGAATCTAATACCCTGTGCATTCTCTCAACATAATCCGTTTGTTCAAAGATGGCTAAACCGCCACCTTTGTCTGGCTTAATAATTCTAACGGCTGATGCATGCAATTTATTAAGAGCAACCAACTGTTCTTTAGAAATGTTGAACTGGTTAGGCGTAGTAGTGGAAACCTTCACCATATGTCTAATGTCCAGTTCACATGCACACTCAAACATTTTTAATGCCACATGCAAAGGCGGATTAAAAACACTTGGAAGCTTCAATTTAGGAATAGTAGGCCTTGTAGAATCATTGAACAAAAGTTTCAAATTAAGTTTTCTAACATAACATTTCAGGTCCAATAAAACCCTAGCAACATCACATTTCCTAGAGGGAACAAAAGTATTCCCCAAAGCTAAAAGCTCCACTAATTCAGGTGCCAAAGAAAGGGAAGAGAAATTATAAATCGTAAAGTCACCCCTTTTATTTAAAATGATGTTCGGGGTACCATTATTAACATTACATAAGTTAACACTTAGTGGTTCCAATTCCTGTTCCCCCTCCAGCGTGTTTGGTTGTTCCTGTTCCCTAAAAAAGCATTGTCTGCATTTTGGTCACAGTTAGGGTCTATACTATGACTAGGGGCAGGTGTGTCATTATAACCACCGCTCTTTTCCTGTCTATTTCTATTTCTATTACTTCTCCTTAGTGGTCGATCACCCCCAGCGTTAGTATTGTGTCCTGAAATGTTACCAGAACCTGCAGTATCTTCAACATCAGTGGACTCTGATGTACCATCCCCCCTTGCAGTCTTACCATAACTACACAATTTAGGGAAGGCCTTGTCATTAGAATAAGCAAGCCTATCCCTATATAATTTCTTAGATTTATTTGTCTTAAGTTTGACCATGTATGTATCAATGCTCGAAAAAATACGAGCATGGTCAAATTTAAATTGTAAGAAAGCACCATCAATTTTAATTTCTTCGTCCAATGCACAAACATCTTTAGTTAAATCATCAATACAAATGGAATAATGTTTGACAAGCAGTTCTATCAGTTGTAAACCCTGTGTTTGAAACAGTGTCCTTAAATCTGCCAAAAAAACATTACTATTAATCAAATTCGAGGGAACAAAGCCATTCCTTAAACCTTTAGGAATGATACCCTCATTTAAACATTGCTTAAAATAAGCGACTTCCAGCTGCAATTTCCTTAATTTAAAAGTTTTAGTATCCAGAAGTTTTAATTTGTCCGACAAGAACACTGGACAGTTATTGGAAACTTTCCTCACAGTAGTATGATCTCAAAGTTGGTGTATATAATTATCAGGGGTGTGGAGGGTGCAAGGGGATTTTTTTTTTGATCAGCTGGTGATCTATCAGGTGTATTATATCACTTGCAAGTTGGTATTTTGTGTTTTGCTGTATTGTCATGCAGTTTTATATATATATATATATATATATAAACTATATGTCTATATATATATATATATATATATATATAGATATATATATATATATATATATATATATATATATATATATATATCATATCCAAATTAGTTACCCATAGGGGACAAAGTGCACAGGTTAACATTACAAATATACACAGCTCAGACAACAACCAGCACTATTAAATATCTAAATGAATGCCTTCTATAATAAATACATTCACAGCCTATGGCGGCTTTTTCAATGGAGTCACCATTAACCCAACATATGCCATTTTAAATACCTGCCATTCATACATGTACATAGTCATGTGATTATACAATTAATAAAGTTAACATCATTCCACAACTAAATAAAAATTCAAATATGATAATTAGTACAGCAAACACAAATGGACATATAGCTGTGTGCATGTATGTATGTATGTGTGTATATATATATATATATATATATATATATATATATATATATATATATATATATATATATAAACATGTATTCTGATATACCTCCTGCTAATTATTTATACTAACTCTGAGGTCACACAATCCTCAGGAAATAGTCATATTCCCCTTCCCTGGGAATTAACCTTTATCACACAACTGTTGAAATCTGCATTGTCAACCAAAGTGGGTCAACAATACAGAGGTTGATATTATTTACGATCACCCAATCTCATGGAAATGTTCTGTAATCTCACCTTGGTTAAGAAGGGCAAGTATACATTTGAAGTGAATGCTATTTTTTTTTTTTTTATCCAAGGGTTATTTTTGTACCAAATCAATTCTTAGCTAGTATAGCCCTTTCTATATCTGAAAAAAGAACTTTTAATATTAGGAATGATATGTATGAGCAGCAACAGCTTACCCTGCTTTGTTGCTGAAGAGGGGATGTGTGTGGAAGTTTTTTGGATGCCTTCACCTTGCTGTTAGGTAAAGTGTCCAGGGGGTGCACAACCAACCATCACTACACCAGTCCATCAATGGTAGGTGAACATTCATTAAATTGATTTTCTTACTCTAAGCAATTGAATTAGAAGTAAGTATTTCTGTATTCATAGTCTTCTTGGTGGCAGGAAGGGAGGCCAGTCTGCCATGACTTCCAGGGCAGATTCCCTAACTTTCCAAGGATTATAGCTCCAGTTTTTATATTTGTGTTCTGAATAGCTGCTGGCAGGGAATATTTTTAAAACTCTTTCTTACCATCCTCTTGGGGGGAAGGGTAAATGTGCTGTCACTTATCAGGCATGTTTTTTGCTCTTCCAGGGATTACAGCTGTTATTTTGAACTTTGTGTCTGTGTGGTGCATGGCATTAATGGTTGCGTCACTGAATACTATGACAGACAAACACAAATTAGGCTGTGCTGACCTCCATCTGAAGAAGGATGTATATGAATGCATTAAACTATTGGACTTCCCTGATTCTGCAATGGAAGTGCCCCCCCACTTCCACTATGGGTAGGGCATCAACATAACCCCTGCTGGCAAAATAATGATGCTCAGGAATAACAGCCTGGTACTTACACTCCTTGAGGTGATTGAATGGGCATATATTGTATGTGAAAGGTTCTGGCATACCAGCATTAGCATACAGACCCTCACAGAATAAAAGTTGCTGATTTTCCAAATAAATGTTGTCAGTAACACTCCCCAAGACCAAATATGTGCTATTCTGAACCAGTTAAATACTATGTATTAACACTGGAGACGGTGTTATTCTAGAAGAGAAAATAACAGACTATGTCCACTTTTTAAATATGCCAATATAATACTAGATCCCTTACTTACCTAGAGTGCTACTTAAATAAATCAATACATATGATCACATTTGTTCTTAAAGTTCTACCACAATGTTATAGGGACATGAGTTCCACACTTTCAGACAGAATACTTTGCAATCCTTTCTCTGAGGGAACACCAAGGCTCCATTTACAATATCCTGGGCTTGCCATTTCTGGAGATCAGAAATGACCCAGTCAACTCTTGTAAATTCATTCACAGCCAGATGAAGCTGTATCTTCTTTTCCCTTGAAAGACAGCTTATTCAGAGAGCAAGAGAAAGAGAAAGAGAGAGAGACTTCTTACACTACTGCATTTTCTAAATTAGTGTTTATCGTAAGGTGTTGGCAGAGCTTGTTGGTAATGCTGTTATTATTTCAAGGATTGATAGGTACTGAGTTGCCATCTGAGCAAGGCCATCATAGAACAGGGATAGGGAATACACCCTTTCCCTGCTGTTGTGTGGTCTCATATTTGGTAAATATAATTAACAGGTAATGTGGGGACATAGCCTCCCATGTGGAGTATGGGGGGGTTTTCCCAGTGGAAAAATTCACTGATTTTGTTTAACTAAGTGAGTTGTGATCTTTTTTGTAGAAAATGAATCAGCGTACACACATGCATACACATATACACACACACATACATAGATCTCTCTCTCTCTCTCTCTCTATATATATATATATATGTGTGTGTGTGTGTGTGTGTGTGTGTGTGTGTGTGTGTGTGTGTGTGTGTATTTACACGTGTGAAAACTGCTAAAAATACAAACATGTCAAACATATATATTTGCATTTAAATGAAACTAAATAAAATCAGCTGTTTAATGTGCAAATGAGTTTCTGCAGGGGAAACAAAAGTGGCCATTTATAAGGATGTCATGCTGTCAGTCTTGGGTTCCCATTTTGATTCTTAGCTAGGTGGCTTATGTGTGGAGTTTGTAATTTTTCCCATGTCTTCATATTTTTTTTTTCTCTTTTGTCTCTGGTTTCCTCTTATGGTCCAAAGAAGTGACAATAAAGAGATTGGCTATGCTGAATTGGACTTAGATATGTGAGTGTTTCTGTGTGTGTGTGTGTGTGTGTGTGTGTGTGTGTGTGTGTGTGTGTGTGTGTGTGTGTGTGTGAGTATGTGTGTGTGTGTGTGTGTGTGTGTGTGTGTGTGTGTGTGTGTGTGTGTGTGTGTGTGTGTGTGTGTGTGTGTGTGTGTGTGTGTTGACTGCATTAGACTAGTGTTCCATCTTAGCCTGTTTATTATTCTGCACCTATCATTTGCTGGGATAACTTCTAACTCCTGTATATCTGAACTGATTAAAACAGGTAAACACTGGATGAAGAGATGGAATTAAAATCAGAATGATGAATACAACTTATCTCTATAAAATGAAGAAATCATGGGTTCCAAGACTGTCACGGAGCCTCTTATGGACTACAGAAAAGCCTTATAGCCTGTTAAAAAGTGCAAGAGCTCTTACATCATTGATCACATAAAAGACTCTTTTGAAACAATATAGCTGATATAACTAAGTGTAGTTTATTATATTACTCTCCTTTTGCCTTCAGTCAGGTACACATATTCATTGCCTGCATTTAGCCTTTTCCCACACAAAATAATACCACAGAGGTAATTAACATGTTAAGTATACAGCTGGCTTCATTGGGCCTCCCTAGGAAGGCTAGCCTTAACATTTAAGAAACACTGATTAAGATCCACGTACCTGTAATAACAAAAGGTATTACCCTCTGACGGTTGGCATATTGTATCATAATTCTAATTCAGGACAACGTTTATTGTTGTAGCTTGATAAGCTGACCTGGTGCCTGCTGCCAAACTGAAAGCATAGATTTGTAAGGGTGAGGGTATGATGTGAATGGCATATGCATGTGTGCGTGTATCCATTCACACGTTTGGACATGTGTGTGTGTGTGTGTGTGTGTGTGTGTGTGTGTGTGTGTGTGTGTGTGTGTGTGTGTGTGTGTGTGTATATGTGTCACTATTCTATGTATGTGTGTTTGTAAGTGGGGTTTTGACTCATTGAAATGGACTATTTAAAAAAACACATTTGCAATGAAGGTACACAAAAGTCTTATTCTGGTATCGTTCCTTCTGTCCTTTCTTCGACTTTATAATTCTTTTGCCCTTCCTCCAGAAAGAAACAGAGATGAAGGGGGTGACTTTGACCTTTCTACTTATACAAGTGAGGACTGAATGGAAGTCATTCTTCACACATCAGTTATCATCTTCAAACCACAGCAACATCTAAGTGTCTGTCTGTCTCTGCATACAGAGTCTGCCTTCACAGTATAAGAAATTACCATGCATAAAAGCAGTTGGATATTTAAAAATGCATAACATTATCTTTCCTGTGTTCATCTTGTTCTATGCCCTTGTTCTGGTCAGCTAATCTGTCTCATGAGATATTATCTTGAGAAGAGTTGTTTCTTGTCTACCTACATATAGCTTACACAGAAGACAGAGACCAGAATCAGATTTATCATTGACTGGACTGGTGCAGACTGCTTTGCATTGAAGCAAATTCCATAAGTGACTTGTGCAGAAAATTCTAACATTTGAGAAGGGTGCTCTGTATACTGGCACAGTATAATAGCAGTTTGCTGTTACCTGTCTGCATCTTTGCAAGGTCTGCTTTTTTGCAAAGGGGTGCAATACAATCCACAGAACATACCCAATAGTTTCATCAGCAATAGATATGTGGCATGCAGCAGACATAACTAGAGTCTATGTAACCTATGTCATTGAACTTTCTTGTTGCACTGTCTACATAATTTCCTGGCCAGATGTAATCTCTAATTACATGATCATTCCTTTTATTTATTTGTAATTTAAGAAATGGCTTCCTGATATCCAAGGCTCAGATGCTTACTATGACTACAGAACTCCCTACCACCCCTGTAAAAGAGAGAACTGTCCACTGCCACTCAGTCCTTCATCCCCAATGACCCTCCTCTAATGCATCTATTAGACAAACAAGGCTAGGGCATATATGTCCCCAGTGGGAACATTCCCTTTCCTCCACAGCAATACTCCATTTGTGTTTGTATGAGTTTGTGCATTTTTAGTTCTAGAGTTTTGACTTTGTGATCATGACAAAATAAAATAAAATATGGCAACATTTTTTATTTGCAGTTGCTGAAGTGCATTTAAGTATTTGTTTACTTTATTAATGGAGTCAAGTCATCATGCAAAACTATAATAAAACAAACGATGTCCACATATTGTGAGTACATCAGAAAAGTGTTTAAATGTTACAGCTGTATAAATATTTAACATGGGCTAAAAACAATACTCCAGTCAAATGAATTCTTAATAAGCATTAAAAAAAGCAAATGTACTAATATCGAACTTAGTTGTTTACATTTTTTATACTGCAATGTGTCTGTCATAAATTAATTATCCCCTGTTAATAACCAGCACTTTTGCAAAGGAATTTATTTTTGTACACAAACAACATTTTTAATCAGGAGATGTGGTGACCCTGAATGGCCTGTGATACAACAATGAAGCCTAATCACCCGTAGAATTAATTTAGAAACTCAAGCCATGTAGTCTAGAAATTATGTGTCAGGAAAGCAGAATATGAACTCTGTAGCAGAAAGAAAGAAAGAAAGAAAGAAAGAAAGAAAGAAAGAAAGAAAGAAAGAAAGAAAGAAAAAGAAAGAAAGTAAGAAAGAAAGAAAGAAAGAAAGAAGCACCCAAACTGCGTTTTGTTCTCCTTTAATATCACACTAATACTATGAAGTACCATTCCTGAAGTAAAGAACGTGAGTGCTATCTAACTGAAAAAATACTGTTGTGTAAATAATATAATTAAACTGAAGAGACTTCACTAAAACAGGCACGTCCCTTTAAACAGGCTCGCATGATTGATTTTACTTTAGGCTGACAGTTACGATGCCTATGTGACATCCTGTGATTTCATAGGTTAGTATGAGACCAACTGCCCTTTCAGACCCTTTTAAGCATAGCCAGTTATCCGATGTGAAAATCAAACCCTGCACTTTGTGTCTAGAAGGTAAACACTGTAACCATTATGCCAACCTCCCACCCATTTCAGCCTATAACACCACTAGAGCCACATATGACACCTATGACATTATATTAAGCTTCTGTAAATGAAAATATATCAAGACAATTTTTGTTCTCTTGATTACAGTAGACTTTCATGTCCACATATTATTTGGTTACTTAAAATATATACCACATAAGGAATTTGAATAACAAAATGGTGAAACTGTCTGTGTAATCTGTCTGTGTGTTACTGCTTATATTGGACATTGAATGCACCAATAGTAAAATTTCTGATTGACCAGCAAAAGTTCATTCTCAGTGTGAAACAAGAGATGCTTCATTGAAGAGGAGTTAGTGCTGCATTGGTCTGTTTAAATTGCTTTTTGCACAATAATTTATTATGCAGGGATGTTAATGGGTAACTTGTTTAAAGTATGCAGAGTAGTTGTGTTATTAATGGAATGTACCCCCAAATTCACTAATCTGCCGTGCAGGACTAAACTAGTCCTACACGTAAGCAGCAGTTAAAGAGGAGGACGGCAGCGTGCCATGAATAATAATGAAGGTGTGCCGCCGGAGCTCCAAATCCTACACTGAGTGTGGACGAGTACAGGGGGCGTGTCTGAGAGCAGAGTTCTCAGAATAAACACACCCCTGCAAAGTAGAACAGAAGAAAGTGTAAATAAATGAGCGAAACTGCTCATAGGTGTCCGCATATCTCCACCAACAGCCCCCATGTGTTCAACAGCAACAGTGCATTGAAATAAAATGAAGAAACTCTTATATTTATTTTTTTAAAACCCCGAGTACAGCTAACTGTAGGTATGCGGATTTGCCTATCACTTAGCTATGGTTAAAGCAGCTGAAAAGGCTGAAGGTGATAACAAGGAACATATATGCAAATGAAGCAGCACAGCAATAGTGGAGTGGTTAGAGCATCCGCCTAATGAACTGGCATTCCTGGTTTGAGTCCCACTACAGCACAAATCATTTTCCATGGGAAATCTGTATATGAACATAATTTTATATTGTTTTTCCGTACAACCTACATAATAACATTTAAATGTGAACTGGAGTACTGCATGAAATGCACATGTGAAGTGTTAGTGTCATAATGAATAAGGCACAAGTAAGCAGGTCTAAGCACAAATAAGCAGCAGTAAGCATGTGCAAGTGCGTTTGCGTGGAGGTAAGCATTGCCCACACAGATTAAGCAAAGTAGAAGCTGAGTGTAAGAAACTGTAACCAGAGGTTAGCAGTGCTTACCATCATGCAAACCTGCGCAAACCCGCTTACAAACTCTTTAAAGTGACTAATCATTCTGGATCTATCGGCCCATGTTCTGCCCAGCAACAAAATAAACTGCCTCTGTACGGCTCAAACCCAGGACCCTGTACACTATAGTCACTGCAGTTAACCACTAAGCCATCATAGCAATAGATAAGCCGGATTAAGTCCATACATCCCATAGATCCACATGGTTTTTTATATATATATATATATATATATATATATATATATATATATATATATATATGTATGTATATGTATATATATATATATATATATATATATATATATATATATATATGTGTGTGTGTGTGTGTGTGTGTGTGTGTGTGTGTGTGTATGCAGACATATACATATATTTAAGTGTGTGTATATATATATATATATATATATATATATATATATATATATATATATGTGTGTGTGTGTGTGTGTGTGTGTGTGTGTGTGTGTGTGTGTGTGTGTGCGTGTGAAACAGCACACAAGAATGACATATGTTCACAGGCTATGCCAATGGAATTGAGGGGCCCAAGCAAGAATCATGTAACACGTAGCACCCCCCCAGCCAGACAGAGGAAACATACACACAAACCCACAAACAATGTAAATAGCCACTGATCCCCAGACCACATGTAGGATACAACCGGGGGGTACACAGTGGACCCATGAAATCTAATCTTGGAACACAGACAGGAGTGTCCCTTGCTGGACAACCCAAAAATTTTCATATTATGGGAGGAAGCCAGTGCAGTGACCTTTCTGGGCAGGGTGTGTATATACCCGGAATACAAGGGGGAAAAGCCTGATGAACCCATGGGTCAAGACAACGTACGAGATGAGTCCCGTGAAGTGGAGAGTGGGCAGCATGTATTGGTGTGTTCAGCCCCGACCTGCACCCAGAGTAAGGATGAGTGCTGTAGAGGAGGTGTGGGTGGGGGAACTATGGGTAGCTAGTTATGGGTCTAGGTGTGCAGGTGTTGGCTGTAGTGGGTCTATACGGACAGCCCCAGGGATGTAAGCAAAAGTGTTCATTGGCAGAGGCATCGCCTAACAAGCAGCCACACCCGCTTCGAGTCCCACTGCAGCAAAGTCTAATCGGAATAACCAGATGTAGATGTATATATGTAGAGGTATGTGTGTGTATATCTACCCATAGCTACATGGAGATGTACCGCTCCCTCTCCATAGTACAAATGTATACATACAGAGACAGAATACATATAAATACCCACATATAGATATATACATATGCAGACACCCACACACCCATATGTCATTTATATATAGATATATATATATATATATATATATATATATATATATATATATATATTGGCGGATTTAGGCTTTGGCGCAGGGGCGCGCGCCTCCCCCTTTTGGTTAACCCACACATCCTAAAGGCAGAAAAAAATAAAAAGCTTTTAAAAAATAAAATCTCTCTACTCGCAAGTGCGGAACGTGTTTACATCCGCAGTGCCAGAGTATTCTTCTTTAAGGAAGACTCAGCATTGCACACGCATGTGCCAGCGCAGATGTAAACACATTCCACACTCGTGCGCGGAATTTTAACTAGCAGTTCTGCGAGTGAGAGTTGCTTTTTCCATGACTGTAAGTACAAAGTTTTTATGAGGCTGCACACGATTTGGTTACTTTATATATGTGAATATTTCTAGATTTGATTTCCCATAACACAGTTTGGTAATTTTCACATTATCTATCAGCCTTAACTTTAACTTCATTTCTTGCTGTGATCCTGCTGTATTAATGGGGCTGTAGCTAAAATAGGTCCAGTCTGTGAGTATGGATAGCAGATTTTATTAAATAAAAAAATTGAAAGAATGTGGCTAAGCATTTCATTTACTACCATGTATATTTCTTAGGCCTGCTTTTCTTATTGGCCTGCATATTTGTTTGGATGCATGTGGAAGAAGTTAGCCATTATAACAATTACTTTATGTCTTGTCACCTGTGGTTCAGTGAGTGGCTAGAAAACAAATATGAATTTTATCATGCAGGATGTTGAGATGACTGTTAATATACACTACACAGATGTCACCCTTCTTATGGGTCAAGATGGCAATGAAGAGCTGAGGCAGTACAGGTGGGTTGAGGTGATCTTGGATGTAAATGTCATTGGTGGGCATGGAAGCTGGAGTACAGCCATTCTAGAATTTAGTGTCATTAAGCACAATGCTAAGGAGGAGGTCCAGGACCTTGGTCTGCTGTGGGATAGTACAGGTTCCTCACAGCAATGACAAGAATTAATAGATAATGTCTGTTTGTTACTCTTAGTAAAACATGACTCCATTTTTGGAATCACTGGGGCATGGATGTGGGTGCACCATGGAGGGAATGTTACTGCTTACTTAGATATGTTTATCATGGAGTATTGCTTAAAGTACATTAACTACATATACAGAATACTACACAATGATCAGCTGATGCTGATGATGGCTATTTCAGTATAGGTGGTGATGGGGGTAGTAGACTATCATCCTGTGGGCCCTGCAGTCATGTAGGATCATCTTGTGGAGGTGGGACGCAAGTCTGCGCACAAGATTGTACAGTATACATATACTCTAAATGCCTGACAGGGTTTGCGGATGTATGCTGTAGTGTTCCCCCACAGCTGCCTAGGCAATGCAACCTTTTTTATAGGTGAGCTAATACACGTTCACTTATGTTAATGTCCACTCCTCTGTGCATGCTTGTATACCACCTAATGTGGTGTCTGTGATGACAGTATGGTTCTAAAGGATAGCTGGCACGATGTTGGGGGCTTACCCACACCTTTGTTACAAATATACATACTAACTGTGTGATTGCTGTACATATCCCTATTCCCACTTAAATTCCCACTGTTTTGAGTGCACTCATGATCCTTGACCACCTTCAATGGCTGGTAATTGGCACAAGAGTGCCAACTGCTGGCATCACAATTTTTTTGGGACTGATAGCACACACATCTGTGTAGTAACATCACCTGATAACTTAAGGAATAAATTTGCATGGGCAGTCACATCATCAGTGAAAGGTTTCTGGATCTCAGTGTCTGTGGCATCCATTGTACCCAGTTTACCTGACACATGGCATATAGTGTGGAATTCACTCATCACGGGTGTCAACTCAGCCTACATCCAAGGCATGTGACTATTCATCACTGCATTTGACAGTAGACTCTTGAGAAACTTTGTAGGATCTGGTTTATAAATGCTTTCAAAACCCCAGTAATATCTCCAGTTGGTTTGTGTAAAGTTCCAGTGGCCAGCACAGTCACTGATAAATGACATGCTGTTCAGTGGAATGTGTATTTCCTTTCTCCCTGCAGCTGATGTTCAGCTGCCACCAGCTCCTCTGTGAATTCACTGGATCTGCTGTATCTACCATATGCTTATCTTGGCTCAATCTGACCCATACCTGAGGCTAGTGAAGAGTCAAAACACACTAGTATTGCATCAAACTTCTGCTGGGGAGTGTGCCCCACCTCCCACAACAAAGCGTAACTTTGCAAGCTCTGCATTTCCTGCATTAAGAACGTGCATGCTCTCTTCCATGCATGGTTAAATCTCAACTTAAGAAGTATACTTCATACAGCATATAGCTCACCAGGCACTTCATGCGGCTATTCCAGGGAGCCTAGGCTACCTCCCTCCCCCTAGGAAAGGTGTGTTGGCATTGACCACTCACTCCTATCTTCCCCACCCAGTCCCTTCAGTGCCCATGCATCTAATCAAACAGAAGTTGCCCAGAGATCAGAGTAATATTTATTACACCTGCTGTTTTTACTGTTTAAGTGGTAGCGGGGTTATGGACATATAGCCTTTAGACATGTAGGACTTCTGCATTACTAATTAGTGGATGGTATACTTCAGTGGCTGGCAGGATACATACACCATCTGCATGTCTTGCAGTATTGTCATGGCTTCTCTACAATGCATAAGGGAGAAGCCCTACTTAGCAGTAGTTACTGACTGCTGTATATACAGGCTCAGTAATGAGATGCAAGCAGTGTATTGTGGTGAAGCACAGGTTGATAACTAGGGAGCAAGTGATATAGTCCCTCACCCCTTTTGTCCTACTCTTCCTGGGTACAGAGGCAGTGAATCACTGGCTACAAAGATCATCTGCATCTTACTGGAAGACATAACCCCTTTTTTATAAGCTGTGCTATATAGAAGGACATTTTTTACCTCAGTAGACAACATTGGTTAAAATATAGGTCACTGTCCCGATAACTTCCCAAATCCAAACAAATCTACTCATAGGGTCTTAATGTCATTGTGGTTCTTCCCTGAGGTAGATGACTTCCCAAATAATACAATAATGCATTTATTGATATTTATTTTCAGTCCATGATTCTGGCACCAGTTATTTTTTTTTTGGGATAAACCTTCCTGTAGGATGGCTATGTAATTTGGGGATTCAGTGACTGTTCCTAACTTGCAGCCATGTGCAATCTTAGTCAGCCAGAGACCTTTGGTATTGAGTTTTACTTCAGAGAAGTAGATGCTAAATAGGAAAGGTCCCAGCACAGAACCCTAGGGGACTCTACTGGTGACCCATCCCTTTGTGGAGGTAACCTTCCCTATTTTGTTTTCTTGCATCCTATCTGTGAGCCAGGTGGTAATCCAGTGTGTAATAGGATGCGACTCCCAGTTTATTTAGCTTTTCTACAATGCCTGAGTGGGGGATTATGTCAAAAGCTTTGACCAGGTTGAGGCATGCAGTGTGTACCCTTTTACCTTCCATTGCATTGGTAACCTTTTCAAAAAAGTCCACCAAACTGAGTAAGCATGATATGCCCTTGACAAATCCTATTTGAAATGGGATCAGTGTTTAGAGGTTTCCTGTTTCCTAATAAGTCTTTCCATGGCTTTGCATATTAGGCTGATCAGACATTAAAGTAGATTTTGTGTTACTGTCCTTTGTAAAATGCTACGGTAGTTAGATTTGTTTTCATACTTTGCATATAACTTAACTTATGTAGTTTTTAGGACTTTTTTCATAATATGTAGTTCCTTAACTTGCTATGCTCTTTTTAATTAACTGAACTTCACTTGGGCATATAAAATGATTTACTTAAATTAACTTTGCTGGTTTCACATAAATCATTATTTAGTTTGCTAAGGGTATTGTTGGGGTGACATCACCTTCACTGGGACTCTCTATTAGGATTCCACAATGCATATGTCAGGTTTGCTTTAGAAAATAACTCAAGTAATCTCTGTGGTATCCCCAAAGTCTCAAACAACCCACTAAACAAGTATAGTGGGTCCAAAAACAAAACAGTGTAAGAAACTTCTGTGTGTGGAAGATTTTCAATCCATATATATCTAGTTTAATATACAGTAATTAACTATATATATATATATATATATATATATATATATATATATATAGATTGAAAATGTTCCACACAGAGAAGTTTCTTACACTGTTTTGCGTTAGAAAATAACTGAGTTGGCATGGGCAACCAAACATATCTTCCAGGTATGTTTTAAAACAACTGGTAATGTCTGTAAATATGCTTTGTGCTGGACAGGAGTTGTGTACCTCCACTAACACAGCCACACCAGGTTCTTTAGATCCTAGGAGGATATTAGGCTATTTGCCCTGAAGGGTAATTTTAAGTCTAGCTAATAAGCAGCGGTCAGAATCAAACCCAGTACTTTGTGTCTATGAGGTGAAGACCTTAACCATTATGCTAAGTCCACTCAGACTGAGTTTCAACTGATTGTATGTTGTATTGTTTTCACACATGCTGATAGAATATGTTAAGGTGAACTTTTCACTTCCCCTTCCCCGGTGTTCTGCTTTCTCACCTCACTCATCAACTTTCCAGACTGCGCCCCTCCCCCCTTTGCAAAATCCTGGATCCGCCACTGCACACCTCTGTCCAGCTAGAGGATAGGCCCACACTAGTGAGCTATGCAAACAGACTGCAGTCCAAGGTAAACTAGTATGTACACACACACACACACACACACACACACACACACACACACACACACACACACACACACACACACACACACACACACACACACACACACACACACCCTGTAACACCAGTACTATGCAAAGCATTATACCACTCTACTCACAGTCTGTCTGTATGTCCCGATCCTCCTACATATATGTGGCTGCCCTGAGTGTGCAGGTTCTCTTGTAAGAGGTATTGCTACCTGCTGTCTGTAACACTGATGCCCACACCCAGGAAGGATGTCCATCACACTGGGACTGTACAGGGAATATGCCCACATAATGTAGGGATTCATAATGGGTGGTTGCCATGACAGTGGTAATTAGAAGTACTACACATGTGTACTCAGATATATATATGGCTATCTGGATAAGTACATGTCCATATCGTCCCACCATATGTCCTGGACATGGAGTGTAGCCCTACTCCAGCCACATATAGTCCCAATGTAGTAGTGCAAGGGGATGTCTGGTATGTATAGCTGGTATATTAATAGACATTTGCTACTATCATTGGGATTGTTGTCACAGACACGGTGTGTGTAGAAGGTGATATCTGCTCATAATATGTGTGCCATTGGCTACTGAAAGACATCCTAAGGTTATCATGGTACAGTACCTGCATATATAGCAGGCTGGACAGCCATGTCACAGCACAGGGTAGGATACACCTGTGTGACAGTGCATAACCACAACCAATGTGAACACCGCCACAGCCACATATGGTATGCTAGCATAATAGTACAGTATATGGACTATCTGTCCTACACCATCCTCATATGTGCCACTCACAGAATGATCCTACATATACTGGGCTGCTACACAGTCTGGTCTGATGGCTGTCTGTGATATGGGGCATGTGTGTGTATGGCCCTACACACATGTAAGGTAAAATGGTACCATACAGTGGGGAAGCATGTAACAACAGATAGAAGGGTAGCTAGAACAATGACATCTACTACAGTCTGTATACAGGCCATAGTACATATTAACAATACACACACTGCTGACATTCACCATCACTAGACAGACCTCAGTACTGTACAAACATCCACAGAATTTCCAGGATTTGGTATTAAGTGCAACCCCTACTGTACATGACATGTTTAGCACTTTGATATATCACTGGCATGTTATCAGATATGATGACCCTATTTTCAGTATACAGCACATATGCACCCTTCATGCACGACATATGTACTAAGGTTGACAGAGGTGTGGCTGACAGCACATACACAGGGCCAGTATAGACATATTGCTGTGATACCCTCATTAATCTACCATTGTAATGGGGTTTGTTGCAATATATGTCCAATGAGGGATATGTAGTCAGTAACTGTCACGGCCTTCACCATCAACAGACTATAATCCTCACACTACCTTCTGCATTCCATGGATAGCTGCATCGTGGCTAACACATGACACCAGAGGCACAACACTGCCCAGTCTGCAGATTAGCCTGCAGATGGGGATTCCTGATATACATGGAACTGACATGGCAGGTATTGCGACATGTACGACAGGCATATCCAGACAAACACTGTTAATCCAACATTACTCCATATGCAGTATAGCAGCACTTGCAGTTCGTAGTCAGGTCAGGCACATCCCCCTCCTGTTTGTTGCCCTCTTCCCACAGTGTATGTTGTTAGAGGTAAATCCCTAACCCATCTGAGATGCTGTTTGCCAAACGTCAGTTCTAGCTGCTGCTCACAGTGACAGACAAGGGCCAACACCACCAGGATGTTCTCAGGTATTGAAGTGTGTTTCCATGCAATTGGCTATGGGAATGTTACCACACCTGTTCCACATGCAATCGGCTAGGAAAGGGCTGCAATTTGTGCAGAGGCCATCAGCTGATCATGAGCATCACATTAAATACACTTGCTGCTGCCTAAGCAATGCAGGTGTGGCCTCCACATCTGCTAGAGAGCAAGTGGGGGAGGCAGACAGAGGCGAATACATATCAGGGAGGGGTGGGAAGGTAAAAGCAATGCATTTTTGTGTCACACACCTACCAGCACAGGGTATCAAACACCCAACAGCTATGTAGTGCTATCACAGTTCGATGCTGTTATTGGATGCACCACATGGGTTATCTGGTGGGGAGCACTCAGAACATATATGTGATGGTGAGTGATATCTGCAACAGGGATATGGTAAATGTACAGCAGGTGATGTACATGTGCCTGTCTGCATGAACAGGTGCCAGCGTCAGCACATGCACAGTCAGACAGGGATGCACACACAGGAGTGCAACCCTTCACTAGTGGGATTGCCACAACACATCAATGTGCAGGGAACACATGCACCACACGGGTGATACGGAGGTCGTATGGGCAGTGAGTATGAGGGGGTGTCAGACATATGGCAGCATGCTTCACTGTGCCCTGGGGGGAGTAGTGCATGTGGATGTGGACATACACACTATACAACACACACACGAACACACAGGGTCCAGTTCGGACATGCATGGGTGCATGTCTGCATGGGTGTGTGGTGGCCAACAGTGCCAGCAGACTATACATGGGTAGGCAATGGGTATACCTTGGCATCAGCCCACATGACAATGGTCTGCATTGTGGCACAGGCCTGTAGATTCTGCATTTGCCCGCACAGGTGGGTATTGCATCCGTCTTCTAGTCACCTGGGTGACTATTGTGTGTGGCCAATGCTGTGCATCATTTGCCATGTATGCGTTTCCTAGTCCATGACTTGGATGGTGTCTAGGATGTGCACACCTCCCACATGCATGTACAGTGACATGTGGAACTGTAACTGGGGTGTCTGGCCCATGCTGTGAACACAGCTTGTCATCAGATGTATCAGTCTTGCCCATGTGTGGCAGGGAGTGGTACTGGTCAGCAGATTTACCCTGCACCTACATTGATAGCATACTAACAGCATTTCCTGATGTCAATGTCATCTGTCCATACAGGCCATGTTGTCAGGCATGGTATGTCCATTGTGAGTCACATGCGAAGGCACAGTGGGGTTGCTAACTGTGAATGGCAGGCCTTGATGTCACATGTATGGGTATGGCTTTGCACCTCAGCCTCTCAGACATTTACATCTGTTATTCCTGTATGGTTAACATTGTGATATATAGTAGGGCCACCATAAATGAAATTAGCAAAACCCCTACACATTGCCCACAGGTGTCACAGACTCACAACCACCTCTACACAGGATACGAGTTACACACACACACACACACACACACACACACACACACACACACACACACACACACACACACACACACACACACACACCTGTCATGTCTGGGAGTAGAACCTCTACCTAACTATTTTATTACACTACAGCACTATGCACTTATATTACGCACCACAGACATTATTGAAGTACATCTTTCCTAAAGGTGTATTTCACAATTAATGACATCAGCAGGACTACCAAAGTAGGGCATTTGTAATGTACTGCGAGTGAGTAGCCTATAATGTATTGCTCCATTCACAGACACTGAGACACACACATCACATCTGGAACTGGCATGGATGGAGATGGAACACTACCACCATTCTAAATCACACTACAGCAGTATGCAGTTACAGGATGTGCTACAGCGATTACTGGGCTATCATGTTCCCAGATGTGTACTTCTAGGTGAGTGACATCAGCAGCCTTGGCAAAGTAGAGTATTTATATTGTATGGAGTGTGAGTAGCCTAAAAAGCATTGCTCTCTACGCAGGCAGACACACATACACACAGACTCACACACAGTTTCCATGGCTGAGGTTTGAACACCTACCTAATTAGTTTATCATACTACAGTAGTACGCAGTTACAGGACACGCTATGGCGATCACGATCCCAGAGGTGTACTTCTAGGTGAGTGACATCAGCAGCCTTGCCAAAGTAGAGTATTTGTATTGTATGGAGTGTGAGTAGCCTAAAAAGCATTGCTCTCTACCCAGTCAGACACACACACAGTTGCCAGGGCTGGGGTTCAAACACCCACCTAGCTTATCACACTACAGCAGTATGCAGTTATAGGATGCGCTACGGCAATTACTGAGCTATCATGTTCCCAGAGGTGTACTTCTAGATGAGTGACATCAGAAGCCTTGGCAAAGTTGAATATATGTATTGCACGGAGTGTGAGTAGCCTAACAAGCATTTCACTCTACACAGTCAGAGGCAGACAGGCACACACACAAACACACACTCACACAATTGACAGGTCTGGGTTAGTACTACTACGTAACTACACTGTCACTACAGCAGTATGCAGTTATGGGATGCGCCATGCATATTACTGAGCTATAACTCTCCCAATGGTGTACTTCACATTGGATGACCTCAGCAGGCTTGTCACACTACTGCTATGGGGAGGGCAGTGTGTGTATGGGCCATACCCCATTCATGTAGGGATTGACATGCCACATGCGGGCACACATGGGCTCATATGTCACAGGTGCATGTATACAGCTACTAGATGGCTGCCTCCTTGTACAGTCTTGATGCACAGCTGGCACATACACCACATAGTCTGTCATGCTGACAGGTACTAGTGGCTAATATCCGCAGTGGGTTACATCCGCACCTCATGTGTTGGGGGCCCTTTGGCTGTGTGCCAGTTGGGACAGGCCCGAATGACTCCTTGTCACAGTCACCCTCTTCCACACATCTATGCCTGTGTACCTGTGGCTTATTATAGTGTATTGCCCTTACATATTTGTCTTTATTCCTATCCACTGTGTGTGTAAGGCAGGAGTGGTGTATACTGACATGTGTCCACACTGAGAACTGCAACTTCCAGATATGTCTGGTCCACTGGTGATTGCAGACATGGCCTTTATGTGTTTAAGTGTGTGAGCATGCCCAGTATGACCTCTCAGTATGTTGTTGACTGACATTGCCTTCATTCCTCTAAGTGTGTAAGCATGCCCAGTATGGCCATCTATGTTGCATGTGTGGATCATGTCCAGGTTGTTTGTACTGCGGTGCTGACCTTTTGTTGTCCACCGACAGGTAGCATGCTGTGTCTGCAGGGTGTCAATCGGTCATTTGCCATTGACTGTTGCTACATTTCTGCATAGTGGGGGGATGACACCTGACTGTTTCTACTGTTCTACACAGGAGTGGGGGGGCACACCTGACTGTTACTCTATGTGTACGTTGGATGGGGGGGGGCACAACTGACACTTGTACAAATTTGCTAGGACTGTACTGGTATGTCAGGTACTCCATTTCAGTCTGTAGTCTTACCTATCCTGCTGGCTAGGGCTTATCAGTGTAGTACAGATCCTAGCTTTGTTTACCTACATATTAGTGTCTCACTTCCTAGCCTTCACAACTTACATCTGACTGCCCGGCCTGCTGCAGTCTGTCTGTGTAGGCCTGGGGGAGGGGTTAACCATAGGGCACATTTGGAGGCCATAGTACAGCATTTGTTTATGTATGTCTTCACCTGTCCTGCTGGCTGAGACTGTTGTTGGGTATGTGATCCTTCCTGACTGGTATGTGTGGCTCGTATGGACACCCCTGTCGTTCAGGCCATTTCCTGCAGTGGGTTTTGTCACACTGTGTAGTACTGGCTACTTTGGTGACTCCAGTATGTGTTACAGATCTCATGCTGCCACTATGGGTGTCTACTCTCTGCTGCCTTGATATCCGGCCACCCAATTCCCTTGCATGTTCACATCCATACAGGTAAAAACACATTATACTCCATTTGGCAATTGGTAGGTTAATTGACTTACCTTGAGGGTGTGCCAGACTTGGGGATGGTGCTGGAGGGCTGCCTATGTCGGATGCACATAGCACACTCCCTATACATGGTTGGGCACAGGTAGTGTCATGTTTGGCATCCCTTTTACTGTCTGTGTGAGTCAGAGAGAGGTGTCATTCCCTGGGGCCCTACTGTGTCAGTGCATATGCTATGAGTTGCCTCTTTGCCAAGGAAAGGGCATACTGGGCACACCCCTATCTGCCTACTGGGGCAAGCTCTGGCTGTTCCTCCTCCGAGTCACTCTGTACCTGTACAGGCCTTGACATTGGTGGGGGGCTGTGTGGCCCTGCCCCATGCTGTTCCTGTTGCAGCTGTTTCCACAGGATTATATTGTGTAGCATAGCACATACCATTGCTATTTGGGTACATGTAGCTAGTGAATACTGCAGGGCTCCACTGGATGTATCCAGACACTGGAACAGTGACCTGAGCATCCCAAACACACACTCTATTATATGTCTGGCCTGTGCATGTGCATCATTATGGCGTTGTTGTTCAGGTGTGTGTGCATTTCTGATGGGTGCCATCAGCCATGGCTCCAGTGGGTACCCAGCATCCCCCACTAGGTGACCGTAGGGGATGTCCACATCGGCAACTGTGTGGTACAGCTGTGTCAGTTGCCATATGTGTGAATCGTCATAGCTTCCAGGGCAGCCGGCACACACATTCAGTATAATGTCCTGGGCATCACATACGACCTGGCAGTTGATGGAGGGGATGTCCCTGCGGTTGATGTAGGCCCTACTCTGCTCACCAGGTGGTGCTTTGATTCATAAGTGAGTGCAGTCTATACCACCCACTACCCCAGGGTAGTTAGCTATTTGGTGGAAGAGATGCATATTGCGGGTCAACACCTCACGTGTGTTGAGGAAATATACATGCTCACTGGCATGTGCTGACATGGCATCCAGGAACTGGTGGAATACTCTGGATGCTGATGCCTGTGAGATGCCCATGTTATCCCCAGTTGTAGTTTGGTAGGTACCTGTGGCTAATATACCTAGGCCTACACATACCTTGGTATCCACTGGGATGGGTACCCTTTGGCCAGTGTGGTGTGTCAGGTGTGGCCTGCACAGCTCAATGATTTGCTGTAGGAGGTCTCTGTCCACCCTATAGCGCTTCACTATCTCTAGCTCATGTAGCCCCTAGTAGGTTACCCTGGGTCTGTACACTCTTCTCTGTCTCCTCACTGTGGGTTGTTCAGCAGCATTGATATCCTCACCACCCTCAGCCTCTTGCACATGTTGTTCTATGATGCCTGCTGCAGCCCTTCTCATTTTGTAGGTTTGGTTTTAAAATTTCCCTGCTTGTATACACCGCTGGTGTGTGTAGAGTGTGGAAAAACCAGGGGGGTAGGTGTTTGCTTGGTTTATAGTGGTGTTCTGGGCTGGGCTGGTCTGCTTCCTGTGTGATTAGCTGATTCTGATACATTTCACCTGGCAGCTCAGCTAGTTCTCCTTGATTACCTTCTTACTGCTGTTTTCCCTTTCCATTGCCTCCCTGTTTAGGTCCGTGCATATGCCGCGCAAACAGAGTGCTCAAATGTACACAGAGCTGCTTTTTCCTGGTTTAACTTCCTTTTTCTTCCTGTACAAGCCAGTGCATGGCATGCACACCCACTTACACTTTGTAAAGAGTGCTTGACAGGTTTAGACACACCCCTAGCTTAGCTGTGCTAATCTAGGAGCAATCCCAAGCCACAGGTCTCCAATCCACTTACAGTATGCGTGACACCCCCCCCCCCCATGTTGTCACCTATATCCTAGTCTTGCACTCAGTTATTTATACTCTTACACTCTTGGGACCTGCCTCACACCCTGGGATAATTTGGGATTCACTAACCTTTCCCTCATTTGCATAGGATTGCCTGCTCATGCATAGTTACATGTCCCACACTGAGCCTCCTCCCTTAGCAAACATTACTCACTGGCCAGGTTATCTTCTGCCTACCATTGACTTGCATGGCAGTATTCTGCCATACAAGTCACAGGCCAGGTTGTCTTCTGCCTGCCATTGACTTGCATGGCAGAATACTGATTTTTGTTAGCATGCTTATTTTAGGTTTATTTTATTATTTTCCCCCGATCCTATTTGCGCGTCGCTGCCCTATGCATAACCAGGCGAGCTCGGCGAAAAGAAAATTAAAAGTTGTTTTTTTTTCCTACAGTTTGCAATGCCAATGGCCTTCTACTTGGACATTGCCATGCTTCTTCAATGATATGCAGCCTTTATTTGGAGCTGTCATAGCTCCGTTTTGTAGATTGCAGAACTGTACTCAGTTACTAACTGGGTACATTTCTGCACACTGCACTCATCCTGCACGGACAGCTGCCAGCTTCCTGGATCGCATATTACCCTCATTTGCATGGTTTTCACCTGCAAATGAGGGTAATTTGCATACAGGAGCTCGGTCCATGCAGGATTAGCCTAAGAGCTCACATGCACGACCCGGGAGCTCGTTCCTGGATCGCACGTCGACCATATTGCCGAAAATATCTCTTAAACTAATCCTGCATGCTATAAAGGGCTTCATAAATCCGGGGGCTAATCTCTCCAAAATACCAGTTATCCTGTCTAGCTTACATCACAGCAGTGATTAACTTGTGCCTTCTATATAGGAAAGACAATATAATCACAGACAACAAAGTTACGTGTCTTAGTGATTTCAAGTAAACTGACAAAACATGCACATCTGTAAAAATTCAAACACCAAAACTGTAGAAACTTCTTTTAATTTAAACTTGTATTATCATTCATGCTGACAAAAGTGGAATCCTAGAAAGATGTGCCAAAGACAAATGATAGACCAAATAAATTGTATTTTTATCTGCATTATTATTTTTTAGAATTTGTTTTAATTCTTTTTGCTCTTTTTAATGGAATTAATTATGGAAAATGTAAAAGTCTGAAGTGTCATTATAAACATACATTTACCCAGAAATATTGTTTTAACTCATTTGTATTTATAGATGAGTCATTATTTAACTAAACAATTTCAATGTATTAACAACTGGGCTATTCAGTATATATATTTTTTATTTTATTTTTATTTATTTTTATTCATCATTTTGCTGACTGGGAAAGTCTGACTAGGACAGCGCCTATTTTCAGTGGAGACCTGGGGAGAAACGCTCCAGCCGCATGTCTTTGAACTGTGGGAGGAAACCTACCCAGAGGAAACCCACGCAAATGCAAGGAGAACATGCAAACTCCACACAAAAGGCACCCCAGCTGAGAATCACGCCTATATATATATATATATATATATATATATATATATATATATATCAAACAACATAAGGTCAGCAGGAGATGCAGTTAACCTTTAAAGATTTTGTCAAGTAGCCTTTCAAACTTCAAGAGCTGTGTTTACAGGTCAGAAAATGGTAACTAGCAACATAATGAATGGCACGATTATATATTTTATGCAGTTAGAGTTTCCTGTATAATGAGCAACAGTTAACTGTTTGTGCAGAGAATATTGATTATCGATTTCTACAGATCTCTGTATGTATTCTGTGAGAAATCATTAGTAGATATATAGCTGACAGTGGTATTCTATGAGTAGCTGTATATTTGTGATGTGTTGTGCAAATTTCCAGACTGAACTTTACATGTAGGTAGTTTTTGCTATGTGGCTATTGTTTTCAACTGTGGAAGTGGTGCATACACACACACACACACACACACACATATATATATATATATATATATATATATATATATATATATATTTGTATATGTGGGCAGCCACAGTGGTGCCTCACAGCAAGAAGTTCATCGGTTTGATTCTTGGCTGGGGTGCCTTCTGTGCGGAGTCTGCATGGGTTTCCTTTGGGTGCTCTAGTTTCCTCCCACATTCCAAAGACATGCAGTAGGTTGATTGTACATTCTAAATTGTCCATAGGTTGAGTTAGTGCATGAGTGTGTGGTGTGGATGAACTACTGTGGCAGGGATAGCACCTGGCAGTCTAGACCTTGGCCTGAGATGATTGTCACTGTTGAAGTGACACCCTGACCCCATATGGAAAATAGGAAAAAGGACCTAAGGATGGATATATATATATATATATATATATATATATATATATATATATATATATATATATGAAATGGGATACTGAGGATGAGGAGATTAAGTATTGTTATGACATGTTTTGGATGTCATTTTAACAAACTTGAACAAAACTGCATTTCTGCTCCGTGAAAATTTTCTTCCATTCATTTGTTTTTGGTAATGTGGCAGTCAGTGTCATGCAAAAGAGGAAATTTAACTATAGCTTTGGTAGTATGTCTCTCACTGACATGTAACATGGCAAATAGTAAATTTAAATTCTTTATTTAATTTTTTTGCTTGAATACTTTATTTTTTTTTATATTTGTCATGTTGGTGATTGTTTAGAATGTTTAAACAAAATCATATCATCATTTTAGACACTGGCTTGTCACCCAATAATTTACTTTAAAACATGTAAGAGTAGCTAATAATTTCTCTAATGAGTCTGCATGATTGCGCATATTATTTTGCAGAAAACTAAATAAAATAAGAAGACATTGCATTCACAAAACAGTGTTCAAGTTTGCTGTTTTGCATTATTGTATCTTACATACAGAATGTAGTTTGTGTTTAAATTCTGATGAGTCAAGATTTGAACTGTAGATTTTGCTATAGCTATATACCTCTACATCAGGTATTAAATAGTCCCAGACTGCACAGGATCATCACAGACCAGGTC
The DNA here is from genome assembly GCF_019279795.1 of Protopterus annectens. Lineage (NCBI taxonomy): Eukaryota > Metazoa > Chordata > Ceratodontiformes > Protopteridae > Protopterus > Protopterus annectens. Next base: position 227,892,129 of record NC_056751.1, on the reverse strand, counting down.
TAAATTGTAAACACCTAACTCTGTATCAGATCAAAGCTAGCTACAAAGTCAGACCACACAGCATTCAAAGAAAGTACCATGTGCTTGTTATTCTGTTTTATTTGGTGTTATTACAGCAATACTTTGTTTATCTGCAGTGGTGGTGCTGCGGTAGTGTTGTCACGTCACAGTAAGACGCTGTCCGGTTCGATTCTCAGCTAGAGCGTCTTCTGTGTGGAAACATGCATGAATGGGCGTACCTTCATTGAAGGTCGTGCGTCAGGCCTGGCAAGCTGGTACGTAAAAATCAACTGCCAGTCATTAGCGGACCGGAGTTCTGCTGTGGCGACCCCTAACCAGGAACAGCCGAAAGACACAAACAAACAGCAATACTTTGTTGAACTAGAGCACTTCCTGTCATATATGCATCTTTAGTATATTTTTTCTATCTGGGTTTTTTAACATCTCATCCTGTAGTGAAAGCTCAAGAGATCAAACTTTACAGATTTTGTAATCACTGCTGTGCCAAAAGCAGTTTTCAGTTACTTTTACTTGGGATTCCTTGCTGTTTACTATCTGCTTGGATGGAACTGTCTGGAATTGTTGACCAATACTCAGCTGACACGAAAAACTAATAACACCAAGGATTTGCTAGATGAGCTGCGATATTTGCTTCTATGCTATGCAGTTCTTCTAGCTTTGATATCACATTATATTACTTGCTTTGTGTTTTGGAGGTTTTGAGTGAGAAATTCACTAAACATTTATTACGTAATGGGATGCTTTTTTCTTAGTGGAATACAGAGCTTGAAGGTATGAAAACAGAACAGTGTTTGTTTTGTTTTCTGTCTGTTCCATGTTTAAGTATACTGCTCTCCTACATTCCTATTTGTTAATTCTGTTATGTACCCAAGGCTAAGTCTAAATTTATAGAGGCACAGCCTGACATACTTGTATTAATTTCCTGCATGTAGTCAAGAAAATGTTTCACAAAAAATCACCTAAAATACTTTTTATTGCACTAGTGAATACCTATCTGTTATCCATATTAGTTAGAGGTAAAGTACTGTAGATAAAGTAATGAATGAATCAACAAATAAATAAATAAATACAAACTCACAACTGATAGCATATTCACAACTGACTCCAGCATACAAATTAATTCATTATCCAGAAAAATGCCCTGCACTACAAAACTTACTACCCAACTGTCCAGCAAGGGGCTTCCAGTCTAGTAACAAATTCTTATCACTTAGAAATAAGTCAAATAGTGTTGCAGAGAATAATTCTACTCCAAATGTATTACTAAACTCTGGAATAATATCCCATGCAAATAAAACTCTCTGACAAACTCAGTAATTTTAAATCACTGCTTAAACAACATCTTAACCAATCCTGGTCATGTACATGCTCATCACAAAACTTTTTCACAGTACAATACTATCCAAATACTGTCCTTAAACATAATATTCTCAACCTCTTACTGAAATGACAAAATAATGTTTATACATAATTGCTGTCTGTACAATCTACTGAGTTGCATGGGGGCTTTCTCTTTAGTAAATTCTACCTCTGTAAAATCTTAGAATATATATATATATATATATATATATATATATATATATATATGTAACTACTGCCCGGGATTCATAAAGCTTGCACCAGGTGCAGGTGTAGCATTGGCGTTCTAACACCAAATATGGCCACCGAGCGATCCAGGTATGAGCTGTTCCCATTTGCACTACCTGCGTACGTTACGCCCGCACAACTCCCGGGTCCTTTATGCTAATTACCCCATGTGCAGCAGAGTAGTATGCAAATGAAGGTATGTAGCGATCCAGGAAGTGGTGTAGGCATAGATTAAGCATGCAGAAATGTAAACCGTAGAAAACGGTTTACATTTTTGCAAACATAAAATTGTAGCCATAACAGCCATCCAAACACATGTTTTAAATTGTTAATATATGCCAATGGCTAAATATATAGCTATTTGCATAAAAAATGTACAAAATATAAAATTAACATTCAATATATATATATATATAGTCGCACTATCATGACGTGGAAGCGCAGGGCAGCAGTGCGCATAGGGGATCGCAAGGAAAATATAAAAATATAGAATAAAACTGCAATGTAACACATATCACGATTTCCCCATAATAGTCAATGGCAGGCATGCTACACCATACTATGGCGCAAGGGTTGCTAAGGGGTTGTGATAGTGTTATGCGCGGTAGCTAAGATTTAGTAGGCAATGCCATGCAAATGAGAGGAGTAATAGTGAATCACGGATTACCCACTGGTGTAAGGATGCACCTCACAACGTAGCGTTATAACCCCGAGGTGTGCCCTTGAGATAAAGATGACATCAAGAGAGAGGTGTGTCGCCATTGCTGTAAGCACATTGGAGCATTGCTAAACCAGTTTGCCCCTAGCTAGGAAAAGCTGCAGGATAGGGGTGTGTTGAACAGGCCATAGCTTTGCTTAGCTGAGAGCACAGAAGGTAACCGAGTATGCATGTGAACAGAGACAAAAACGCGCGTAAACACGGTAAACGAGCTTGCGCGGCGTGCACTGCAGCTGAAACAGGAAGGATATAGGAAAGAAATAAGGAAATGCTGCAGCAGGGAAATTGGAGTACAAATTACTAATTAACACCTAGGAGTCTACAGTGGGCTATTGACAACAGCTAACAAGGCTGCAAGCAGCTACCTGCAGAACAGGAAAGGGGAGGGGCTGTACTGCAAAGAAAATAGTAAAGTGTCAAAACAGAACAAAGCTGATTTGCAGTATATCAGCTACAAGACACATTTTGCCATGACTGGGTAGGGAAACTACAAAACAAGAAAGACGGCAGGTGGATGCATGCCTGATAATGGGAGGGAATTCAGGGTTAAAAGTGAATTAAAGGGCAACAGATTAATCAAGGCAGGCAAGCATATCTCCACAGTAAAGGCCTCACACTTGCAGTGCTCATTGTAAAACCCATAATTAAGACACACTGCAGCTGGAATAGCTCATACACAGCCAATGACATCAGCAGCTTTCATAGCACAATAGTATAAAGTGTGAAAGCACCTCACACACATTTGTGTATTCCCATACACTCTGCACCAGTGGTGTATACAGACGGGCAACTTTTAGGATGTACATGTTATGGGCTGCCATAGCTTTGATCCACCAGCATGTGTTGGAGACTGAAGGTGGTGTGGAGGATGATGCACGCGACCACCTCAGGCACTAGAGGAGGAGGAGAGTGTTCAGACCCAGGGTAACCTACCAGGGGCTACATGATCTGGAGATAGAGCATTACAGGGTGGACAGGGACATCATACAGCAACTTGTGGAGCTGTGCCGGCCATGCCTCAGAGCCAGAACAAACAGAGGGGAACCCATCCCAGTGGATACGAAGGTATGTATAAGCCTGAGAATACTAGCTACAGGTACCTTTCAAAGACCATCTGGGGATATCATGAGGATCTCACAGACATCAGTATCCAGGGTACTACACCAGTTCTTGGATGCCATGTTACCACATGCCAATGAGCACATATACTTCCCCCGAATGCAGGAGGAGTTGGCCAGCAATATGTGTCTCTTCCACCGTGTGGCAGAATACCCAGAGGTACTGGGTGCAATAGACTGCATGCACATACACATCAGGTCACCACCCACTGAGCATGGTAGGTGCTACATAAACCACAAAGGATACCCCTCTATGAACTGCCAGGTCATGTGCAATGCCCAGGGCATTATCATGGATGTGTGTTCTGGCAGCCCAGGAAGCTATCACTACTCCCACATCTGGCATGCCTCACAGCTGTATCAGTTATTTGCCAGGGGGACATCCCAAATGGCCACCTGGTGGGGGATGCTGGCTATGCACTGGAACCGTGGATGATGACTCCCATCAGAAATGCATACACACCCATGCAGGAATGCCATAACGAGGCACAAGCACAAACCAGAATCATCATAGAGAGTGTGTTTGGGATGCTGAAATCACAGTTCCATTGCTTGGACATATCTGGTGGAGCCTTGCAGTAATCTCCAGGCACATGTGCCCACATCTTCATAGTATGTGCCATGCAACACAGTATGATCCTGTGGAAACAGCTGCAGCAGGGACAGAATGGTGAAGGCCCTCACAGCACACCACCATTGCCAAGGGCCCCACAGGTACAGAGGTACTCAGACCACGAACACCATGAGCCAGCTCCAGTAGGCAGATGGAGGCATGCCCAGTATGCCCATGCCTTGGCAAGGAGGGAATGTATAGCACACACAATGAAAGTGTAGGCACCTAGGGACTGACACCTTTCTCCACCTGCACACACAGTAAAAATGGATGGCACATACACAAGACTACCTGTAAATTGTCATGTATAGGCAGTCTACTGTGTGCCTCCAACAGAGGCAGCCCTCAACTATTGCACACACAACAGCCATTGGCACAGGGTAAGTCAACACCTGAACAGTAAATTAAGCTATCAGCATATGCAGATACTGTATGTATAGATTCATAGGTAGGTACTTGGCCAACTGCCAGAGGCCATTCATAAGGCCAGCCAAAATGTGTCAGCTTTTGCCACCTCATTGATTCATTATCCATCCCTCTGTGGAGCGGAGCCAATGGCTGGATCCCTGGGGTGCATCTACTGTTCCCCATCCACCCTTCAAAGTTTCTCTTGCACAGTGTTAGAGAGGGGCTCTGTATAATGTAGTTAGGGGTGTTGTTCCAAAGTATGGAGAGTGTCTGTGACAGGAATCCATCCCTCCTGCATCTTCCAGTTATTGTTGTGGCAAGGTTCAGCTCAATACAATGTGTGGTTCACTGTGACATGGATTCCCATAGGTGGAGCATATCCATTAAGCCTGAGTTTGACATGGTTGTGTTGGCCAGCAGAGACCATCTCTGGATAAACAAGATGCCACTGAGTAAAGCAGAAGTTTATTCAGTCTGGCTGCATAGGGCATATGTTGGAGGCCAGTGATCCCCTTGGTGAGGTACATTCGTGGACCTCCCAGTTGTTGGAAGTGTCTTCTAAGGTACATCCCAAATGGGTTATTATACCCTATGATGGGACTGATGAGTGATAAGTAAAGGGGCATTATAACCCCAGTATGTCTAGAAGGGAACCCTTTAGTAATCAGATGGCCTACATAGAAGGATGTCCTAACTACTTTGGAGATATGATTGTCAAAGGGGAGATCACTATCTACCTTAGTCCCCAGATACCCCATTACCTTGTCCATATTAAGGTGGCTGCCACTTATGTGTTAATATGTGGGTGCTTAATATTCCACAATGGAATGACCATGCAGTTAGTGGCACTTGGCTGGAGGCCATGATGTTGACACCCTATGTCGGTCTCTGTGAGGCCCCTTGAGAGATGTCTGTTTCAGCTGGACTATCAATCATGGCTCCCAGTTCGCAGTCATTGCCAGACATGGTCTGCCGTAGTCCACCTGTGTTTGCCTGTACCTCTGAGAAGTATATGCCAAACAGTAGGGCTCCCAGGACTGAGTCCTGTGAGACACCAGTTGTGACAGGTCAAGAGTTGGACCTGGAGACTGCTAGTCGAACCATGTGGGTTCTGTGTGTAAGCCCCTTGGCAACCCAACCTGTGATGTATGGGTGTATGTACAGGCTGGTGTGTTTATCAGTAATACCTTAGTGGGGCATGGTGTCAAAAGCCTTGGTGAGGTCCAGGTAGTATGTGTGAACCACCTCTTCCATCATCTAACGTCTTGGTGACTGTATGTAAGACATCAAACAGGTTCAGTAGGCATGAACTGCACTCAACCTAGCTGACCTGGGTTGGGTCACATGTTTGGAGGTTACCAATGTCTTTGTTAATGAGTGCCATGAGGATGCAATCTGTACCATTGCAGACCAGGCTAGTCAGGCTTATGGGGTGGTAGTTACCATGGTCAGTTGTGATTCCACCTTGATGGAGTGGAATAACCGTTGCCATGTGCCATTGTATGGGCATGTAGCCTGTGGAGAGGCTGAGGTTGGAAAGCCTAATTAGGTGTGGGGGGGGGTCAAGTTGTCTTGTACAGTTTGCAAGATGCAGTCTGGGACAACATCTGCCTCCATTGACGCTGTGTTCTGCTGTTAGAGAGGGCCATTTCCACCTGTGTGTCTCTGATGTGTGGGATACTGTACCTTTCAGGTAGTGTTGTGGGCTCTTTAGGGGGTGAAGTATGCACTGAATGTATTTGCAAGGATGTTGGCAATATCAGTAGGGTCAGTATATTTTGTGCTATATTTTACCGGTGCAGTGCAAATCTGTGTGTCACCACTTAAATCCTTGACATAGCCAAAGAAGGCTTTGTGGTTATCTTTCAAATCCTTGCGTATTTTCCTGCTGATGTTAGTCTTGGATGATGTCATGAGGGACCTGCATATCATACTAATAGTGGTCACGGATGTCTGCCTTTCGTGGGATTTGCTGTTTGTCTGGAACACTGTCCTACTTCTGTAGTATAGCCTGTTTATTGCAGAGGTCCACCAGACTGGTGTCCTTGTCTAGGAGGAGTGAGTCTTGGTTTACCAGTGATGGCACGATCCATAGATCCATGTAGGTGCTTATAGATTGCATTTGTAAATCTGTCTGTATCTTGAGCAGTGTTTCCCCTTAGTATGTTGGCTGCGAAACCCCCCACCCCTGTCACTAGTAGTGTAAATTTAGCTTTAGGAAAGGTATACACTGTGGTTTCTGTGGGTGGGGGGAGATGCTTGGGTGTGGAAACAGTGAATAGTTCATGATCAGATCTAACCAGTGACTGGTTAACCTCTGCTGTGGTGCACCTGTTGCCCATGTTGGTGATGACCACTTCTAGTATGTTTCCACCCCTCGTTAGGGAGGTTACCACCTGATACAGGGCATATGAGGTGATACATTCCAGGAAGTGCTGGGCCTGGAAGTGAGTACTAGAGGAAGTTTCCCAGTTAATGGTATGGTAGTTGGCATTGACCAATGCCAGGGTGTGTGTTAGAACTGTCATTTTCTCCACTGTCTCCAGGTAGGTGGAGTAGTGGTCCTGGGTCATGGAGGGTGATCCGTAGCAAGCCACAGTTTACAATGCAGCTGTGGCTGATGTTAGCTGCACATGGATGATCTCAGGTATCATGCTGCCCCACTAACCTGGAGGTGTAGGTATCCCTGATGAATATGGATACACCCCCCTCCATGTCTGTGTCAGTCCATGTTTTGTGGCTGAAATGTGTGGTATGGTTTGTAGTCTGGTAGTGCTGGTGTGCTCTCAGGAGCCTTAAGGCAGATCTCACTGCACAGATGTTGACATTGTCCATCCTGAGGAGTGCTGTGAGTGCATCCATGTTGTGATCACAACCCCTGGTGTTGAGTAGCATAACCCTCGTTGATTCTGCTATTGTGCTGTTTACGGAGCTGGTGTTCACCTTCAAGACTCTCCTAAAAAAGGCACCATGGGGGCGCCAATAGCCTTGGCCAGTATTCCAAAGCCTAAGGCTAACACATAAGCCGGTATGGTATTGTTGCATGCATGTTTCCCATCTGTGCTTGCTTCTCATCTCTCCTATAGGTAACGTACTGGTAAGCAATAGAAAGCCTTAAATATATACAAGTCTTCTAGCTTCCAAGATAGGCTTTTGGAGTGACTAAGTATCAGTGTTCTGTATGTTCTTGCTGTAGTTAACTGTTTCCTGACTACATGGTGATTTCTCACTGTATATTGTGATCTGAAAGTCTGTTTATTCACATATTATGGTTGTGATGGCCTGCACTTTAGAGGTTCAAAGATAGCCTACTACCTATCTGCCCAAGGGCAATTAGAAGCTTAGCTACAGTGTGTTGGCTTTCTCCGCACCATTGATGAAGTAACTCAGCCTCTGTCAAGCATAGCCAATGAAGCAATTCCAGGCAGAGTTGCTGGAAGCTGTTGAAGACTGGGGTTGTGGAGGGTGATAGGGGCACGTAGTGATCTAAAGAGGGCATGTTAATGTGACCATTCAACACCATTCAATT